>NW_026011937.1:0-2806 GCF_001458135.2 Marmota marmota marmota | reverse complement strand
TGTATAACTGACCATTACAGTCAGGACAATTAATTTAGTTTCATGGGTGGACTTTCCAGTCCACACTGCAAGACACGTTAAAGGTGGACCTGGAAAATGGGTCCATACAAGTCTTTTCATAATTTTTATTTACCTGACAAGCTCGTGAAGCTGCATGGCTATAAACTCTGTAGCTGGAAATTGACCTTGCTGGGCCAGGTTTCTCACTCATTATCATGATGACTGGTTTAAACTCTCCTTTGATATCTGATTAAATTTACTGAATCATGTTCAGTAACACTAAGACTCTCAATATTACAATTTAAGAAAAATTTTTTAAAGTATTTTGTAAAATCTAGTGTCTCTCTGGGATCCTGTATTCCCCCTTTTCCTTATTTAATAAAATCAAGTAAAGGCTTGGCATAAGTCATAGTATTATTAGTTTAAGTTATAGATAATAGTACAAGTATTTAAATGACTAAGAATAGATTTACCTTTTATTGATTATTAAAATTTTTTAATATAGACTAGTCGCTCCATCCTAACAATTTAGAAAGAATCCTCAATCTTTTTGAGAGAAGGTTTCAAAATCTCTATATTTTAGAATATTATCCTTTAAATAGGTATCTCTTAATTGCCTTTAAAAAATATGATGAAGGTTATTTCCTGTGTAGGGAGCAGTATATAAATCTTACTGTATTTTTTATGGACAAAAGATCTAGTTAGAGAACTTATATAATATCAATGAATTTTTTTAAGTTTGTAAACTTTATTGTTTAAAATTAATATACAACTCTAATTTGGAGAATATTAGTCTTAATAAAATGGTTTTTTTTTTAATTTTATAATTACCTAACAAACAAAATATGTAAAAATTAGTATCTCAGTGTCTTAGAATCAATCAATTTTTGTCTCTAAGGACAATTGTTAAAATCGGGATTTAAGTTAGTAGTTCAATATACTTAATGTTTAATCAACAATGTGAATTTATTTACCAAAACTAATCTTTGTCTTAAACAGTAAGAATTATTAGGCAATAAGGATCTTACTTTAAAGAAATAAACTTACATTTTAATAGGTTGTTTATCGTGTCAAAATATGGACAAAATCTTAGCTCATATTAGTAGAGTTAAATTAGGAAAATAACCTGAAATACCCTTAAATTAATTATAGTAGGTTTAGTATATATAGATCTCTTTTTTAATTGTTCTAACTTTTTACATCTTCTGTTTAGATAACAATATAAAAATTTTTTTACATAGGAAAATGAATATAAAGACCTTGTTTTACCCAAAGATGATTTCTTTCTTCTTTTTAGGATCCATGTGTGCTTTTTCTTTGTTGAAGCATCTTTTCCTTTTAGAAATTTTTTTTGGTTATACTTTGGAACAATTTCTGAAAACCTTAGAATCTATAAACAAATTGTTATACTTTGATAAGAAATATCAATGAAAATATAGTTAAAATCCTTAGATATTTTGTAGACATAATTATTTATCATCTTATGAGTTTGAACAGTAACTTTGAGAATTAGAAACTACTTGCAGATTGTATTTTCACATAAAAGCAAATTTATAGTAAACACATTTACCTCAAATATCTGTAACCGAAAAGGCAGAGTATCTGATAAATGTAAATATAAAACATAAATTATGGGTTTTCTGTTGAAGAAAAACAATTAGGCAAATATATATTAACTAATCAATTAGGCATGTGCTAATTATTTTATAGATTAACAAATATAGGCTATCTAAATATCTAAAAAAGTATATATTAAGAATAAGAACATAACTTATAATTATATTAACTTTATGTAACCACGTGGTCTTAAAATATTTGGATCCATTTTAATTTATTTTTAACTAGGAGTGCACTCTTCTATGTGACATCACTTGATGTAACTGAAATAAAATCCTTGAGTATACATATTTATTTTTTATAGTTAGGAATGAGAATAAGGATTTTTTGGTCATCACAGGAACATTGCTGGCTTTGTTCCTGTGGTGAGCAAATGCATCCTCATAACCTCCAAAATTAAAAGTAAAATATAAAGAAGCATGTTTGATATCTCTCATCAATAGAACATTATTTAGTAACACAACTATAGAGAAAAGTCAGGTTATTTAACTCAGAACTAACTTAAATTTAGGGCTGCAATATAGAAACCTGTGGAATTCAATTTTGTCTGAAAAAGATATCTTTCGTTTGCATTTACAGGTAGGCATTCTTAAAAATAGACTCTGAACAGCTCCAGTAGAAATCTGAAACACAGTAATACAGGTTAGTGGTTGGAAGGCGGGACTAGAAGTCCTGTCTGAGTGACTGTGGAAGAACCAATCGGAAGCCCGCGAAAGCATGGGAGGTGGGACCAGGAAGCCAGCTCTTCCGGCCAGGCACCCCCTGGTTACCATGGTGATGCAAACAACATGGAGTCCCCTGCCCATTGTCAGAGCAAAAGTTCCCCAAGTTTTCCTAGCCGATTGCATTTTGTTTGATTTTGTCTGCATTTTCCCCCGCCTGGCCAACATCTTATACTGCGGTAGCAGCTTGTTCTGTCTCTGCGACCTGCGGTTGCAGCTCCTGTACATCCTGCACTTTTTTCTGTGGCACGTGGGTGCTCCAAAGGTTTCTTACGCTAGCATTACCATCAGATCTTTAGTCTGTGTTTGGCATTTAGGTCAAGTAATTCAAGGGTTAAAAGCACTGCTGACCACAGGGGCTAGGACCCCATAGCGAGCAGGGAGCAGCAGCAGCTAAAGTCTCTTGTCCCCAGCGGCTGAGTTACAGCCATTCTGATTCATAGAACAATCAAGTAGTAAAAAGGTCC
>NW_026011936.1:0-2806 GCF_001458135.2 Marmota marmota marmota | reverse complement strand
GCATTTATTGTTGGATCTGTTCTTGATAATTGCCATTCTGACTGAAGTAAGATAAAATCTTAGAATAGTTTTGATTTTCATTTCTCTAATTGCTAGACTGTGGAACCAACCTAGATGCCCTTCAATAGATGAATGGATAAAAAAAATGTGGCATTTATACACCATGGAGTATTACGCAGCACTAAAAAATGACAAAATCATAGAATTTGCAGGGAAATGGATGGCACTAGAGCAGATTATGCTTAGTGAAGCTAGCCAATCCCTAAAAAACAAATACCAAATGTCTTCTTTGATATAATGAGAGCAATTAAGAACAGAGCAGGAAGAGCAGGAAGAAAAGATTAACATTAAACAGATACATGAGGTGGGATGGAAAGGGAGAGAAAAGGGAAATTGCATGGTAATGGAGGGAGACCCTCATTGTTATACAAAATTACATATAAGAGGTTGTGAGGGGAATGGGAAAATAAACAAGGAGAGAAATTAATTACAGTGGATGGGGTAGAGAGAGAAGACGGGAGGGGAGGGAGGGGGGATAGTAGAGGATAGGAAAGGTAGCAGAATACAACAGTTACTAATAGGGCATTATGTAAAAATGTGGATGTGTAACCGATGTGATTCTGCAATCTGTATTTGGGGTAAAATTGGGAGTTCATAACCAACTTGAATCTAATGTATGAAATATGATATGTCAAGAGCTTTATAATGTTTTGAACAACCAATAAAAAAAAAATTTAAAAAAAAAGATCAATTTAAAAACAACTTTAAATGAAAAATGTATCATTTTTTTCTTCCTTCCTTCCTTTCTTCCTTCTTTTCTTTCTTACCACCCTCCTTCCTTTCACTGTGATTGAATGCCTTGTGTATACCAGGTATAAGAAAAACCAAAAGACATCCCGAACATCATGAACCTTCATTAAGAGGGAAAAATGACTCTGTGAAGAGAATTAGATCTGATCAGCATTAGCATCCTTTCTGTTAAAAATAATCATGTACAAACAATATTCATTTATATTTTCACATAAGCATATGCATGCAGTATATAGCAAAGAAGTTCTCCAGAAGCAAAATATCATTTAAAAGCTGAACCTTTATCTTAGAGGAAAACAAAGTAACATGGAATGGTTTACAATAGGCCACAATGGAAGAAGTGGAACAAATTTATGACTCAGATAACTCTTCATGTTGTGACCTACTAATGATCTCCATGCACAGGCTCATCTTAGATTCTTATTTCACACTTTTCCCTTCTAAAAAGCTTTCCCTGAAGCTTTTCTCTTCTAAAAAGCTCCTCAAACAAAATGCTATCTATCCAGTCTCAAAAAGCCCACAGTTCTTTGTATTTCTCTTATGAAACTTGTGAAATTGAGTCTACTAGAAAACCACTAAAAGGCTTGGGTTTTAGGTGGTACTACCTGCTCAACCTAAGCAAGTTTACTTAATCTTATTTCCTCATATCATGGATAATAGGGCTTTATCTCATAGGGTTATTGTGAGGATTATGTTTAGCCTTATGTATAAACTCCTGGGTAAAAAATGTTATCATTGTTCTATTTTTTTCCTTCTAAGGGGTCTAACACAGTACCAAGAACATTTAACAGGTATTCATTCCGTTTTAGGCAAAACAACAAAAAACTTCAATTGAAAACGAGAAAAAGCTACTAATGTATTGTCAATTGACAGAATACTGCTACAGTCCATACATATAAAAATATTTAAGTACTTGCCCTTTATGTTTAAGTATTTGTCCTTTATATTTAAAGAAAATACTAACTCATCTATTGTTACTGATAAAAAGAAGTGAGTTCTACTTTGGTTCTTCTAAATTTTCCTCTTCTTCTATTCCTAAAATATAATTTTTCATCATCACTTTTATACAAACTCTTAGAGCAATTCTCTTTACTCCCTAACTTCTGCTTTCCCACACCCCAACATACCCTCAACCTACCTCTAGTACTGGAGATTGAACCCAGGGCCTTGTGCACACTATACTAGGCAAGCACAGAGGTATAACCCCAGATCTCCATCCTCTGCTTAAAGTCACATCATCAAAGCTCATGGACAAAGCAAACCCAAATTCTTCCTATCCCTGTTAAAAATAGTTCTGTTCACTGCCATGTAAGAGGCCTTCTAAATATTCATCTTTGTGACAATTTGAAAACTTATGTATACTAAGACCTAAAATTATCAGAGAAATTTGTAAACTGAAATCCGCATGATTATTCACTCCAATGTGAAACCCACAGACAAGAATTAAGAAACCATTCTATTCTGCCAAAAAGAGGAGGATGAGGGAGAGGGAAAGGAGAACCAAAAGGTTTTAAATATTTCTGCTTTGACCTACATCACACAGCAGTTAAGTGTCAATTTTTATTTCCTCATTGGACAATGATCAGAATGTGGAACCCGCCTAATCATGAGCCCATTTAAAACTAACCCAAGGCTCTAACTCCTTTTTTTGAAAATAAATAAGACTAAAAAAATAAAAATAATGAAAGGTAAAAAGGCATTCTAATGATAAAAGATCAACAAAAGGATAAAAATCATAGTCATTCAGCAGAATAGCACATACTAGTTGTATTCCAGTAGGCAATTTTCAATTCTTCTGAATCAGAAGCACAAAAAGGAATCAATGTCAAAAGAGAACTGGGGTCTTTCTCAGTTGATATTACAACAAATTACTAATCAGGGAAGGGCACACATGTTGAAATTTTTCTTTAGTCATTCACCAAGCACCTTTAAAAAAAAAAAATCTCTCTAGAGATTGTACCATTGAACTAAAAAAAAAAAAAAAAAAAAAAAAAAC
>NW_026011935.1:14113-15390 GCF_001458135.2 Marmota marmota marmota | reverse complement strand
CAGTATCTATTTTATTATTGTCCTTTCCCACATCATGAAGTTCTATTTTGTTTTTTGAGCCCATACAGACCTAGGTTAATGTTTTGCTGATCACTTCTATTTTTTGACTATAGAGTTTTTAAACATTGCAATGGAGATTTCACCTGTAAAAAGTTATAAGGCCTTTACTATTATGCTATGTGTTGTATGTATTATATTATGTGTGCACACTTGTGTTTTATGTTGTATGTTTGTATGTACGTATGTCCATATATCATATATGATGGGCGCTCATGAAAAAATGTATCCAAATATTTTTTTATTCACATGATTTAAATGGTTTAAATTAAATTGGGTAAACAGCTATTGAGGATTGTTTTACTATGTGAACAAAAAAGGAGGTTAACAGATCTGTTTGTTTACTTTCACCTTTCCTTTTCATTATATTTAATAATTCTGTTTAAGATAATGTAAATTGTTAAGAAAATTGTTTTCTTTTAGTGCCTTCTGGAATGTTACATAATTTTTTCTTTAGCCATTATTGCCAGAATTTCTATCTTCATCCCAGTGCTGGTGAAGACAAAGATAAAACCAATCTACATCTTCTGCAATAGCTATCACTGAACTACTTGCAGAACTTGCCTGGACTATGTATCACTTGTATGCATTTTGAACTCACTTGTATGCATTGTGAACTATCTGTTGGTGCAGCGACTTCTGGTAGTGTTGGGGTATTTTTGCTGATGGTGTCATCGGTGGTAATTGACTTATCTTCCTCACTTCTGCTTGTGAAACAGAGAGGGGGAGATGTTGAGAGCCACAGCTGAAGGGGCCCCAGCAAACTTCCAGCTGCCAGCAAACTTCCAGCTGCCAGATGATGATTGGCTCAAAGCGGCCTGAGCAAACTTCTAGCTGCCAACTGATTGGCTCCTCTGCTGTGATGCTCATTGGGCTGTTTCCCTGCCCTTTCAGACCATGGAGCTGCTAATTGGGGGACTTTTTATTGGCTCCGCCCATGTGACCCAGCCAATCAGCTCAAGAGCAGGAAGAGTGGGGGAGATTGAGGCTTGTGGGAAGCCGGTGGTGGCAGTTGGGCTCTGAGGGAATTCCTGAAGAGCTGTGTGGTGCAGTGTGTGTGTTCTAAAAATAAAGTTTGTTTCTTTTGACAAGTGGCTCCTGAATTGTGCCCAGCTAGACTGCGGCATTGTCCTGCCAAAACTAATATATATATGTGTGTGTGTGTGTGTGTGTGTGTATATATATATATATATATATATAATAATCTCTCTCTCTCTCTC
>NW_026011935.1:0-12926 GCF_001458135.2 Marmota marmota marmota | reverse complement strand
GATTAGGGTTAGGTTTAAGATTAGGTTTAGGTTTAGTGTTAGGGTAAGTTTTAGGTTTAGTTTTAGGTTTGGGTTTAGTGTTAGGGTTATCGTTAGGGTTAGGATTAGTTTTAGAATTAGGTGTCAGATTAAGGTTAGTGTTAGGGTAAGTGTTAGGATTCGGGTTATGGTTTGTGTTAGGGTTATGATCAGGTTTAGGGATTGTGTTAGTGTTAGGGTTGGAGTTAGGATTATGGTTAGGGTTAGTGTTAAGATTAGGTTTAGTTAGGGTTAGGATTAGCGTAAGGGTTAGTGTTAGGGTTAGTGTTAGGTTTAGGGTTAAGGTAGGATTAGGCTTTGTGATAGGGTTATGGTTGGGGTTAGGTTTAGTGTTAGTGTTAGGGTAAGTGTCACTGTTTGTGTTAGAAATAGGATTAGGTTTAGGGTTAGGGCTACATTTATGATTAGGTTTAGGTTAGGGTTAGGGTTATGTTGTGGGTTACAGTTTATGTTAGGGTTATGGTTATGCTTAGATTTAGGGCTATTGTTAATATTAGGGTTAGGAATAGGGTTACAGTTAAGGTTAGTGTTAGGTTTAGTGTTTGGGTTATGTTTATGGAAAGGCCTAGGTTTAGGGTTACGGTTAGTGTTTGGGTAAGGATTAGGGTTAGGTTTAGGGTTTGGGTCAGTGTTAGGTTTAGGGTTAGGATTGGGGTTACAGTTAGGTTTAGTGTTAGGATTAGAGTATTGTTTCAGGTTAGTGTTAGGGTTAGTTTTAGTTTTAGGGTTGAGTTTATAGTTACGATTAGGAATAGGGTTAGAGTTAAGTTTAGGGTTAGTTTTAAGGTTACAGATAGTGTTAGGTATTGATTAGGGTTAGGGTTAGTGTTAGGGTTAGGGTTAGGTTTAGATTTAGGGTTAGTGTTAGGGTTAGGGTTAGGTTTAGTGTGATGGTTAGGGTTGGGGATATGGTTAGTGTTAGGGTTACTGATACGTTTAGGCTTAGGGTTAGGATTAGCTAAGGATTAGGGTTAAAGTTAGTGTTTGTGTTAATGTTAAGGTAAGGGTTGTGGTTAGTGTTAGGGTTAGGTATAATGTCAGTGTTAGGGTTACATTCAGCTGTAGTGTTAGGTTTAGAATTTGTGTTAGGATTAGGGTTACTATAATCATTAGGGTTACGGTCAGGATTGGGCTTTGGTTTAGGATTACTGTTAGTGTTAGAGTTTTTGTAAGAGTTTGAGTTAGGGATAGTGTTAGGATTAGGTTTAGGGTTTGTTTTAAGGTTAGGTTTAGGGTTAAGGTTAGATTTAATGTAAGAGTTAGGATGAGGTATCATGTTAGGGTTAGGTTTAGGGTTAGGGTTGGCATTAGGGTTATTGTTAGGTTTAGGGTTAGTGTTAGATTTAGGGTTAGAGTTAGGTAAGGGTTAGGGTTAGGGTTACGTTAGGGTCAGGATTATGGTTTCGGTTAGGGTTTGAGTTAGGGTTAAGGTTAGATTTAGTGTTAGTGTTAGGATTAGGGTTAATATTAGGTTTAGGATTAGATTTAAGTTGATTGTTAGGGTTAGGGATAGAGTTAGGGTTAGGGTTAGTGTTTGGTTTAGGGTTAGGGATCATGTTATGGTTAGTGTTAGGGTTATCATTAGGGTTAGATTTAGTGTTAGGGTTAGGGTTATGTATAATGTTAGGGTTAGGGGCAAGATTAGCGTTAATGTCAGGGTTAGGGTTAGCGTTACTGTTAGGGTTAGAGTTAGGGTTAGTGTTAGTGAGAGGGTTGGGGTTAGGATTAAGGTTTGGTTTAGGGTAACTGTTCGGTTTAGGGTTAGGTTTAGGTTACATATTAGGGTTATGTTTAGTATTAGGGTAAGTGTTAGGATTAGGGTTAGGGTTAGCCTTAGTGATAGGGTTAGGGTTGGGGTTAGGATTAGTGTTAGGATAGGGTTTGGTTAGTGTCACTGTTCGTGTTAGAGATAGGGTTAGGGTTAGGGTTAGAGTTATGGTTAGGATTAGGGTTAGGTTAGTTTCAGGGTTATGAGGTGGGTTACGGTTTATGTTAGGGTTAGGATTAGGCTTAGGTTTATTGCTACACTTAGGGTTAGGTTTAGGGATAGGTTTATTGTTAGGGTTAGGGTTATAGTTAGTGTTAGGTTTATTGTTAGGGTTCTGTTTATTGTTAGTTTTAGGTTTAGTGTTAGGGCTATTGTTAGGTTTAGGGTTAGTATCAGGGTAAGGGTTAGAGTTAAGTTTAGGGGTTGAGCTAGTGTTAGGTTTAGGGTTAGGTTGGGGTTAGGGTTAGGTTTAGTATTAGGGTTAAGGATAGGTTTCAGATAAGGGTTAGGGATAGTTTTATTTTTAGGTTTAGTGTTAGGGTTAGATTTAGGGTTAGTGTTAGATTAGGGTCAAGGTTCATGATAGGGTTAGTGTTATGGATAGGTTTTTTGTTAAGTTTAGGGTTAGGGTGAGATTTAAGTTTAGGATTAGGGTTAGAGTTAGGTTTAGGGTTAGTTTTAGGGTTATGGGTAGGGTTATTGATAGGTTGAGGGTTAGGGTTTTAGTTAGGGTTAGGATTAGTGTTAAGGATTGGGTTAGGTTTAGGTTTAGGTTTCGTGTTAGGTTTAGGGTTAATGTGAGTGTTATGGTTGGCTTTAGGGTTTGTGTTAGGGTTAGTGTTTCTGTTACAGTTAGGTTTAGGTATAGGGTTAGTTAAGGGTTAGGGTTAAAGTTGGGGTTAGTGTTAGGGTTAAGGGTAGGGTTGAGGTTAGTGTTAGGGTTACTGTTAGTTTTAGGGTTAGGGTTACTGTTAGTGTTAGGGTTAGATTTAGGGTTAGTGTTAAGGTTAAGGTTAGGATTTGTGTTAGGGTTATGGTTAGGGGTAGTGTAATCATAGGGTTACTGTTAGTATTAGGGTTAGGGTTAGTATTAATGTTAGGTTTTGTGTTAGAGTTAGTGTTAGAGATAATGTTAGGGGTAGGGTTAGAGTTAATGTTAGGGGTAGGGTTAGGGTTAGGGTTAGCTTTAGTGTTAGAGTTATGGTGTGGTTTTGTTTTAGGATTTTGTTAGGGTTGGGGTTAGGGTTAGTGTTAGTTTTAGGGTTAGGGTTAGTGTTAGGTTTAGTGTTATGGTTAGGTAAGGGTTAGGGTTCTGGTTATGTTACGGTCAGGATTATGGTTTAGGTTAGGTTTTGTGTTAGGTTTAGGGTTAGAGTTAGTGTTAGTGTTAGAGTTAGGGTTAGGGTTAGAGATAGTGTTAGTGTTAGTGTCAGAAATGGGGTTAGGTTTAGGTTTAGTGTTAGGTTTAGGTTTAGGTTTTTGTTTAGGTTTAGGGTTAGTGGTATTGTTATGTTTGGGGTTCATGTTAAGATTAGCATTAGGGTTAGTGTTAGGATTGGTGTTAAGTTGAGGGTTAAGGTTAGGTTTATTGTTAATTTAGTGTTAGGGTTAGGATTAGCATTCGGTTTAGCATTAGGATTAGGGTAAGATTTAATATTAGGGATAATGTTAGGTTTAGGGTTAGGTTTAGGTTTCGTTTTAGGGTTAGGGTTAGCATTAGGGATAGGATAAGTGTTAAGGATAGAATTAGGGTTACGGTTAGATTTAGTGTTAGGGTTTGGGTTAGGTTAGGTTTTCTGTTTGGTTTATGGGTAGTATTAGGGTTAGGTTAAGGGTTAGGGTTAGTGTTTGGGTTACAGTTAGGGTTAAGTAAGGGTTAGGGTTTGGGTTAGGTTAGGGTAAGCGTTATGGTTTGAGTTAGGATTTGTGTTAGGTTTAGGTTTAGAGTTATTATTAGTGCTAAAATTTGGGTTAGGGTTAGTGTTAGGGTTAGGTTTAGGGTTAGGATTAGGGTTAGTGTTAGTGTTAGGATTAGGGATAAGTTTAGGGTTAGGGTTATTGTTATTGGAAAGTTTAGAGTTCGGGATCATGTTAGGATTAGGCTTAGATTTACGGTTAGGGTTAGTGTTTGATTTCAACCTCCATTTTCATTTACCTGTATAGGTCAATATGAAATGAAACCTTAAAATACAGAGGGTCCCTGTTTGCGAACCATTGACATGAGAATGCCCAACATGATGAGCATATTAAGACTAGATAAAAGATGACTCCTTCCAAGTATCAAAGAAATTTGTACAAAACTTACTCTGACCCTAACACTACTTCTAAACCTAGCCCTAACCCTAAACCTAGCACTAACCCATATCTGATTACAGAACCATTGATCCTAGAAGTTCAACACTTGGAGAGCTTTGTGGGACGAGCCAAATAATGATTCCTACTCAGTATCAAACAAATCTACAAAATAATTATGGGAGGAATTTCAGTGCATGCATATTCCCTGCTTTCTCCTAAAAGGCTCTAGAATAAAGTTGTTTTTTGCATGCTTCAGCTTAGGTCTACACTCACAAGGAACATACCAGAGTATCTCCACAAACAATTGGGCGTGTGTGTGTGCAGTTTCAAGCAGCTAGCATAAACCCTGTTTGATTTCTAGATCCATTTACATTTACTCGTATAGGTCAAAATGAAGTAAAATGAAAATACTAACTATTCCGGACAAAAAAATGATGAACCAAAGGGCCTAAACCTGGGAAATAGAGTAAGGTTAGTTAAAGATGAATCCTGGATAGTATCCAAGAAATTTGAATAAAGTAACTCTAACCTTAACACTACCTCTAAACTGAGCCCTAATCCTAACCCTAAACATTAAAATAGCCCTATAACTAACCCTAACTTTAACCCTAACTTAACTGTAACCATTTCCCAAACCCTAGCTCTAACTCTATCAATTACCATAACTCTAAACCTAACCCTAATGCTAAACATAGCCCTAACCCTAACATTTACCCTAGACCTGCTCTAACCCTAACCGTCACCCTAGCCCTAAATCTAGCTCCAACCATAACACTTACCCTAAAACTAACCCTAATACTAGGCCTAACCCTAACCCTGACCCTAACACTAGCCCCAATCCTAACCATAAACGTAGCCCTAACCCTAGCTGTAATCCTATCTTTTACCCTAAACTTAAGCCTAACCCAGATGCTAACAATAGGACTAAACCTAACTGTATAGCTATCCCTAAGGCTATTCATAACCCTAAACATAACCTGAACCCTAACCCTAACCATATCCATTACACTAACCCTAATGCTAATTTGGGCCTTAACCCTAAATCTTAACCAAAACCAATCCCTAATCCTGACCCTGATGGTAATAATACACCTAGCTCTAAACCTGACCTTTACCCTAAACCTAAACCTTACAGTAGACCTATTCATAACCAAACCCTACAACTACCCTTATACCTAATGCTAGATATGACATTAGCCCTAGCCTTAATCTTAACCCTAGCCCTAAACCAAACCCTAATCGGATCCATAAAACTAGCCCTAAACCTAACCTTCAACTTAACCCTAACCCAAGACCAAATTCTAACTATAACCCTAGCCCTAACCTTAACTCTATCCATTACCCTAAACATAACCCTTATCCTAATGTTTACGATAGGATTTACCCTAACCCTTTCACTATCCCCAAACTATCAATTACCCTAAACCTAACCTAAACCCTAAACCTAACCCTAGCTTTACCCTAACACTAAACCTAACTCTAATTGGAGCCATAACCTTAAACTCAAACCTAAACCAAGCCATAACACTGACCCTGGCCCTAATAATTCCCCTAACTCTAAACCTGACTCTTACCCTCTACCTAATGCTTACAATAAACCTAGCCATAAATCTTTCCCTAAACCTATCCCTAACTGTAACCCTAGACCTGACATTAGCCCTATCCAAAATTCTAGCCCTAACCCTAACACAAACCCTAGACCTTATCCTAGCACTAAACATAGCCTTAATTACAATCGTAACCCAAACTCTAGGCCTAACCCTGACACTAACCCTAGGCCTAATCTTAGCCCTAATTTAGCCCTATCCCTAACCCTAGTCCTAAGACTAACTCTAACTCTCACATTAGACTTTTCACTTATTTTAATCCTATCCCTTACTGTAACCCTAACCCTAGCCCTAACCCTAGCCCTAACCCTTGCCCTATCCTTGGCCCTAGCACTAACCTTAGACAAAACCTAACTCTAAATCAAGCCCTAGCCCAAAGACTAAGCCAAACCCTAACACTAGCCCAAACCATAACACTAATCCTAAAACTACCCCTAATCCTAGCCGTAGCCCTAAAACAAAACCTAGCTATACCTATATCCCTAACACTTAACCTAAACCAATCCCTAACCTTAAATCTAGCCCTAACCTTAGCCCTAATATGAGTTGTAAGCCGAACCCTTAAACTAACCCGGAACCTGACACTGACCCTAACACTACTAGCTCTAAACATCACCCTAACCCTAAACCTAACCCTAACACTAACTCTAGACCTAAAACCCTAAAGCTAGCCCTAAAAATCACCGTAGTACTTGTATTACCCCTAACCCTAACCCTATCCCTAACATAAACTAAAACCTATCCCTAATCCTAGCTTTAACCCTAGCCCTATTTGTAACCATAAACCTAGCCCTAAACCTATCTCTAACTCTATCCATTACCATAACCCAAACCATAACCCTAATGCTAACCATAGGCATGAACCTAAACCTATCCCTATTGTTAACACAATCTATTACCCTGAACCTAGTTTGAACCTAAACCTAAATCTATCATTACCCTAACCCTAACACTATTTCAAGTCTTAAATTTAAACCTCAACCTATCCCAAACCCTAACTCTCACCTTGATTCTAATAAAACCCCTAGCTGTAAACTTAAACATAAACCTACACCTAACCCTTACCCTAGTCGTATCCATAATCCTAACCCTAAAACTATTTTTTACCATAATTTTGGACCTGAAATTAGCCCTAGCTCTAATCCTAGCCCTAAGCCTAAAACAAACCCTAGCCCTCATCCTAGCCCTAAACTTAGCTTTAATCATCACCCTAACCCTAACCCTACCCCTAACGCAATTTGTAAATCTCACCCTACCTCTATGCCTAGCTATAATGCCATCTCTTACCCTAAGCTTAACCCTAACCCTAACCCTAACTCTAGGCTTAATCCAAACAATAAACCTAGCCCTAATCCTAGCACTAACTTAGCCCTGTCTCTAACCCTAACACTAACCCTAGCCTTAAGACTCACTCAAACTCTCACCCTATACCTATCCCTAGTTTTAAACCAATCCTTTACAATAACCCTATCCCTAGTCATAACCTATCCCTATCCTTAGTCCAAGCCCTAAACCTAGATGTAATCCTAACTCCAAATCTAACCCTAACCCTAAGCCTAAGCTTAACACTTCCACTATCACCAAACCTAACCCTAGGACTAAACCAAAACCAAGCAATAGCCCTAACCCTAAACATTAACTTAAACCGAACCCTAACACTAAACCTAAACCTATTCCTAGCCCTAATTCGAGTTTTAACACTAACTTTAAAATTAACACTGACCCTGACTCATATCTTAACACTCAACCTATCTCTAAACATCGCCCTCACCTTAAACCAAATGCTAAGAATAACCCTAACAATAATTGGAGTCCTATCATTAACCCTAAAATGAACCCTGACCCGACTCTTATCCTAACACAAAACCCAGCTATAAATATCACCCTAAACTTAAACCTAACCCTAACACTAAACCTAACCATAACACTAAAACTAACCTAATTTTAACCCTAGTTCTTACATTAGCCATGGACCTAATCCTATCCTTAATCCTAACACAAACACTAGCCCTAAGCCTAGATTTAACCCTAACTCTAACCCTAACCATAGCCCTATACCTAGCTCTACACCAATCCCTTACACTAAGCAAAACCCTAAACCTAAGGGTAACCCTAGACCTATCGCTAATCTTTAGGCTAACCAAAACAATTACTCTATTAATAGCCCTAACCCTAGCTCTCATTCTAGATCTAATCCTATCCCAAATTCTAACCCTAACCCTGACCCTTATACTGACCCTACCACTAATCCTAGGTCTAACACTAACCCTAACTCTAACCCAAAACCTATGTCAATACTATCCCTAGACCTAACCCTGAAGGTAACTCCCAGCCTAGCCCTAACATTAGCTCAGAACATAACCCTTATGCTAAACATAAACCTAAATCTAACCTTAGTTCTAACCCTCACCTTAACCCTAAGTTAAGACCTAATCCTAACTATAACCCTAGCTATAACCTTAGCTCTAACTGTATCCATTACCCTAAACATTACCATTACGCTAATGTAACCCTAGGCCTAACCCTAACAATATCCCTATACCCCAAATTTTCAATTACCCTAAACTTAACCTGAACCCTAATCCTAACCTTATCATTACCCTAATGCTAATTCGAGCCCTAACCCTAAACTCAAACCTAAACTGAAGCCCAACACTGACCCTGACATTATAATTCCCCTAGCTCTAAACCTGACGATCACCCTATACCTAAACTTTACACTAGACTTAGCCATAAACCTATCCTTAAAACTATCCCTAACCATAACCATAGACCTGACTTTAGCTCTGGCTATAATCCTAGCCCTAACCCCAGCACAAACCCTAGTCCTTATCCTAGCCCTAAACATAGCCTTAATTATAACCCTAACCCTAGGCCTTACCCTAACACTAACCATAGCCCCAATCTTAGCTCTAATATTGTCCTATCTCTAAACCTAAACCTAACTCTAACCCTAGCCCAAAGACTAACTCTAACTCTCACCCTAGCCCTAACTCTAGTTCTAACCCTATTTTTTACTGGAAGCCTAATCCTACCCTGAACCTTAGGTCTAACCCTAGTCCTATTCATATCCCTGGCCATAACCCTAGATCTAACCCTAACTCTAAATCTAACCATAACAATAAGCCTAAGCCTAAACCTAACCCTAGCCCTAACCATAAAACTAATCCTAAAACTAGCCCTAACCCTAGCCCTAGTTCTAAAACAAAACCGAGCCATAGACCTAACCCTAATCCTTTACGTATACCAAGCCCTAATCCTACACCTAGCCCTAACCCTAGCAATAATGTGAGTCTTAAGCTGAACCCTAACACTAACCCTCACCCTGACTCTGACCTTAACACTAAACCTAGGTCTAAACATCACCCTAACCCTAAACCTAAACCTAACACTAGACCTAGTTCTAACCTCTAATACAAAACTTAGCCCTAATCATAACCCTAGTACTTACATTAGCCCTAACTTTAACCCTAGCCCTAACTTAATCCAAATCCTAGCCCTATTCCGAGCCCTAACCCTAGCTTTAACCCTAAACCAAACTCTAACCCTATTACTAATTGTAACCATAACCCTAGCTGTAACCCTAGCTCTAACCCTATCCATTACACAAATCATAACCCTTACCCTAATACTAACCCTAGGCCTAAACCTAACCCTATCCCTAATCTTCACCCTATCCATTATTCTAAATCTAACCTGAAACCTAAACCTTACCCTATCATTATGCTGATCCTAACCTTATTGCTAAATCGAGTACTAGTTTTAAACCTTAACCTATGCAAGACACTAATCATGACCATTACTCTAATTATACCCTTAGCTCTAAACTGGACGCTAACCCTAAACCTAACCCTTACACAAGGTGTAGCCATAAAACTAAACTTAAACTACATTTAACCATAACCCTAGACCTGAAATTAGCCCTAACCATTATCCTAACCATACACCTAACCTTAATCCTAAACCGAATCCTAACCTGAGCCCTAACCCTAATTCTAACCCTCACCCTAGCCCTAAACCTACCTATAACACCATCCCTTACCATAAACCTAACGATAACCATAAACCTAACCCTAAACCCTGCCCTAACCCTAGGCCTAATACTAACACTAAGCTTAGCGCTAATCCTATCCATAATTTAATCCTATCCTAACCCTAACCCTAGTGCTAAGCCTAAATATAACTCTTGCCCTAGCCCTAGCCCTAGTTCTATCCTTAGCTCTATCCTAATTCTAGATCTAATCCTAACTCTAAATCTAAACCTAACTCTAAATTAAACTGTAATCATATGCCAAACCAAAACCTAACACTACACCTAACCATAATGCTAATCGTAAAACTTGCCCTAGCCCTGGCCCTAGCCATAAAACAAAACCAAGTCATATCCTTAACCCAAACCCTTAACCTAAACCAAACCCAAACCTCACACCTGGCCCTAAACCTAACTCTAAAAATTACTCTGAACCTGATGCTGAACCTAACACTAATCCTAGCTCTAATCACCCTAACTTAAATTAACCCTAACACTAGACCTAGCCTTAACCGTAAACCGAAAATGAGCCTTAATTGTAACTCTAGCTCTTACATTAGTCATTGTCCTAACCCTAGCATTAATGCTGACACTAATCTTACACTGGATCCGAGCCCTAAACCTAGCTTAAACCCTAATCTTAATCCTAACACTAGCCCTAAACCTAAACCTAACCCTAGCTCTAACCCTATCGCTTACTCTAAGCCAAACCCTAACCCAAATGATAACTCTAGTCCTAAACCAAATCCTTAGCCTAACTTCAACTCTAACCATATTACTAGTCTTAACCCTAGCCCTCATTATACCTCTAAACCTAACCCTTACCCTCATTTGACCCTACAAGTAACCCTAGGTCTAAACCTGACCCTAAACCAAAACCAAAACCTAACACTAGATCTACTGGTAACCCTATACTTATACCAAAGCCCAACACTAGACCTAGACTCAATGCTAATCCTAAATATAGCTATAACTCTAGACCTAGACCTACACAAAATCCTAGCACTAGCCCTAAAAATCACCTTTAACCTAAACCAAACACTTACCCTATCCCTAGACATAAACCTAGTCCTAATTCTGGCTCTAACCCTAAACTTAATAATATCCCGAACAGTGACCCTGATCCTAACACTTAAACTAGTTTAAACCTGACACTAACCCCAAACATAGACCTAACACTAGACCTCGCTATAACCCTAAACCTCAAACTGGCCCTAAACATAACCCTAGCTCTTACATTCCCCATAGTCCTAACCCTAGCCCTAAGCTTAACACAAAACCTAGAGTTAATCCTAGGCCTAAACTTAGCTCTGAGCATAAAACTAAGCCTTGGCCTCACCCTAATCCTAACTCTAACCCTAAACCTCTCCTTAGACCTAAACCTAGCTCAAAGCCTAACCCTTTTACTAAACATAATTCTAGCCCTATCCTAAATACTAATCCTAACCCTAGCCCTAGTCCTAACCTTAAACCTAGCCCAAACTTTAGCTCTAACCATATCCATTACCCTAACCCTAACACTAACACTAATTATGACCCTATCCGTAACACTAAACCTAACTCTAACCATAATCTTGAACTCAGAAATAAACCTAAACCTAACCCTTGCACTAGCCCTAACACTCACACTTATCCTAACATAACCATAACCTTAACCCTAAACTACCACTTACCCTAACCCTAACACTTACCCTAAACCAAACCCTAGCCCTATCCCTAAACCTAATCCTAATCCTAGACTTCATTCAAATCATAATCTAGCTCTAACCCTAGCTCTAAAACTATCCACTACACTAAACATAACCCCAACACTAATGCTAACCCTAACCCAATTAATGAAGCCTAACCCATTTGTTACCTTAAACCTTAACTAAAACCTAAAGTAAACCATTCAATTACCTTGACTCTAAACCTAACCCTAATGCTAATTTGAGCCGTAACCACTTAACCTTAATGTAAACCAATCGCTAACCCTGACCCTGACTGTGACACTAAAAATAATTCTAGCTCTAAAGCTGACCTTTAACATAAACCTAACTCTTACACTAGACCTAGCCATAACTTAACTTAAAACTATCCTTAACCATAACCCTAGACCTGATATTATCCCTAGCACCAGTTCCTAGCCCTAACCCTATCAGAAAACCTACCCCTAATCCTAGCCCTAATGCTAGCCTTAATCCTAACTGAAACATAACCCTAGGCCTAATCCTAATTCTAACCCTCACCCTAGACCTAAACATAACTAACCCCACACATTCCTCTCAACTTAACCCTAACCCCAGTGCTAACCCTAACCCTAGCCCAACCCTTAGGCTTAACCCTAACACTAACCCTAGTCCTGATCCTGGCCCTAATTTAGCTCTAACCCTAACCCTCACACTAAGCCTACTCATAAGAATAACTCTAATTCTCACCCTAGATGTATCCCTAGTTCTAAAAATATTCCTTACCATTACTGTAACCCTAGCCCTAACCCTACAACGAGCCCTAACCCTAGATCAACCCTAACTTTAAATCTAACCCTAAACCTAAGCCTAAACTTCACTCTAACACTAACCCTAACCCTGACACTAATCAAAAATCTAGCCTTAACCCTAGCACTAGCCCTAAAACAAAACTGAGCCATAGCCTAACTATAACCCTTAACCTAAACCAAAACCTAACCCTACACCTAGCCCTAACTTTAGCCCTAATTCGAGTCCTAAGCCTAACACAAAAACTAACCCTGACCCTGACACTGACCGTAAATATAGCCCTTGCTTTAAACAGCACCCTAACCCTGACCCCCAAATTGGCACTAATTGTAACAGTAGTTCATACTTTAGCCATAATCCTAACCCTAGCCCTAACCAATCCTAAAATCTAGCCCTTATTTGAGATGCTAAATTAAACCTAACCCTAACCCCAAACCTAGCCTTAACCTTACCCTAATCCTAGCCAGACTCGTAACAATAACCCTAGACTTATCACTAGTTCTAACCCTATTCATAACCATAACCCTATGGGTAACCCTAGGCCTAACCCTAACCTTATCACTAATGCTAACCTTATTCATTAACCTAAATCTAACCTGAACCCTAAACCTAAACTTATCAGTACCCTAACCCTTAATATAATGCTAATTTTAGCCCCAATCCTAAATTTAACCTAAGCCAAACCCTAACTCTGACCCTTCCTGTAATAC
>NW_026011934.1:0-2806 GCF_001458135.2 Marmota marmota marmota | reverse complement strand
ATATATTCATTTTATACACACACACAATATTCTGCACCTTAAATATATGGAATAAAAATAAATTTTAGAAAAAACGCTAGTAACTGGGTGTGGTGGTACATGCCTATAATCCCAGCAGCTTGGAAGGCTGAGGCAGGAGGACTGCAAGTTCAAGGCAAGTCTCATCAACTTAATGAGGCCCCTAAGCAACTTTTTAATGAGATCCTGTCTCAAAATTAAAAATAAGAAGTATTGGAAACATAGCTCAGTGGTAAAATGCCCCTGCTAGTCTTAAAGGGTGACCATATTATATAGGAAGGTAAAGTGTCACAAATAAAAGGAGATAGGGTCCCCACTGCTGGACTTAATCAGTTATGTGAGCCTATTCTATTCGAGTTGGCTTTATTCCATATAGCTAGTAATCCAAAGTTTATGACTATATATAGTTGTATTTTGCACAAAAGAATAATGAGTGAATTATCTTTAGATAAGCTGGATAATAATTAAGTCTCTGAGCATCAATCACCTTCTTAGTTGGAACTCTTCATAGCACATAGCAAAGGAAAGAAAAAAGATGTTAAGTAAAAAATAAAAGGATATGTTGGAAAGATCTTGGGATAACTCAGTGCACACTATCTCAGCAGGACAGTGATGTGATTGGTGGATAGATGCCCATAGACACAATTAAAGGAACATGTTTTCTCTGATAGCAAAAAACAGAAACGTAGCTGCATCCAACAGTCTCACAAAGCTGGGCGTGATACACCTGGAATCCTTGAGTCTTCAGAGAGCCTCAAGATGGTGAGCAAAGAGTGAGAATTTTGCAGGATAAATGAAGTGCTCACTCTCAGAATTTTTCTAGTTTCTTAGCTCCTTTCAACATACCAAAGAGCCTGGCTACCTGTTTGGCTACTCTCCAGATATAAAAAAGGACCTACAATAACCCTATCATATTCCACGTGTTTGCCACGAGACTGGTGAGATTCAAGGTTAATTTATCACAAGTTTCTGGGTTTGAGCCTTCAGACCTGCCTGATGTCCATTCCACACTCCTGGAAGGATCGACAAACCCAGACTTGGAGAGGCAAGAAATAGGGTTACCCTGAAAACCTCAGGGACAAGATGTGGAGCCCTCTGTCCTCAAGACTCTGCTTACTTCCCATCTCTGCTTCTCTCTACAGGAGCTAGCCAGGATACTGAAACCTTGATTGACATGCAACTCAAGAGCTCCATCCGCCTGGCATAGACACAAGAAAAGAGAGTTCCCTTCCCTTAGGACTGAGTTAAAAATGTCCAGGGCAGGCCTCTGACAGAACAGGCCTGGATCATGTAGGCTCACATGGGGGCGGGGGAATGAGGCTTGGGGAAGGTTATTGTGATTAGCTGTCATTAATTCCACATAGTAGGAGTGGTAAAGATGTGTCTTCCATGAGAAAGAATGGGCCGTTCTCAAAAGGCGGGGAGGCAACCATGTAAAATCAGTAGATCTGTCTATAACACTAAGTGGTAAATCTTCAAAATCCAAATAACCTTCATCACTGAAACCAGTAACCCTGGTAAGGAAGAGATATCATCCCCAAGGAGCCTTGTTTCTTAAAGAATGGTGGCAGATGCAGTTGGTTCATAACAAATATGTCTCTGCTCCTGCACTTGAGAACACAGGGTGGTTGTATGGTTCCATTCTTGTAAAATGCCCAGAAGAGGATCTTTCTTTATAGAGACAAAAAGTAGGTGAGTGGTTACCAGGGGCTGGAGAGCTGGAGGACTGGTGGGCAAAGAGTGTGACAGCTAAAGGATATGGGTACAATTAATCCATTTTTTCATTGTCATTACAAAATACCTGAAGGCGGGCAGTATATAAAGATAAAAGTTTTTTCAGCTCACTGTTTTGGAGGCTGAAAGCCCAAGATTGGTTGGTCCCATCTGTTCAGTCTCTGTTGAGGGCTTCATGGCAGATGGCATCAGGGTAGGAGTATATGTCAGTGCCATCACTTGATGAGACAGGAAGTCAGAGATATGGGGAGGGGTCAGGCTTGCTTTTTTGTAACAAGTCACTCTCTTAAGAACTAACTGAGGTCCCAGGAGAATGACCTCAATCTCTTCTGAGGTTGTGACCTAATCACCTTCCACTAGACCTTACCACTTAAAGGTTCTGCCACATCAGCACCACTATACTGAAGACAAAGTCTCCATCACACAAATCCTTGGGGGACAAACCACATCCTAATCATAGCAATGGAATGTCTTCTGGAGGTGACAAAAATATTCTCAAATTGTGGTAATGGTTGCTCACTCTGTCTGTTTGTGCCTCTAGAACAGAAAACCACACACTGGGCAATTTTTTTTCTTTTTCTTTTTTTTTTTTTTTTGGTATTGGGGATTGGACTCAGGGGCACTTGACCACTGAGACACATCCCCAGCCTCATTTTTTATTTTATTTGGAGACAGGGTCTCACTGAGTTGCTTAGTACCTTGCTTTTGCTGAGACTGGCATTGAACTCATTCCTCCTGCCCCAGCCTCCCGGGCTGCTGGGATTACAGGCGTGTGCCACCACGCCTGGCAACTGGGCAGTTTTATAAAGAACAGAATTTTATTTTCTCAGGGTTCTGGACACTGGCAAGTCCTGGATTAAGGTGCCAGCAAGTTTGATTGTCTGATGAGAAATGCATACTCCAGAGGGGAGGACAGCTGTGACTTCATGTGGCAGAGGGTGGGGGCAAGTATGTCCAAAATGCTGTATAAAACCCCTTTTATAAGGACTTTAATCCCATTCATGAGGGAGGAACCCTCATGGGCTCTAATCACTTCTTAAATGACCTTCCTCCT
>NW_026011933.1:0-2806 GCF_001458135.2 Marmota marmota marmota | reverse complement strand
TTAGGGTAGGTATAGTTTTTGGGTTAGGTTAATGTTTAGGGTGATAATTAGAGCTAGGGTTAGTGTTAGGATATGAGTCAGGTTCAGGGTTAGGGTTAGGACTCAAATAAAGGCTAGGGTTACTGTTAGGTTTTGGTTTAATGTTAGGATGGTGTTTAGAGCTAGGGTGAGTTTAAGATATTAGTCATGGTCAGGTGGTTTGTTTTAAGGTTAGTCTTAGGACTCAAATTAAGGCTAGGGTTAGGTCTAGGTGTAGTGTTAGTGTTTGGTTTAAGTTAAGGTTTAGGGTTAGGGCTATTGCTCGGTTTTGTTTTACTGAAAGGGTTAGGGTTAGGGCTATTTTTACAATTAGCATTAGGGTTAGTGTTAGTGTTATTGTTGGTGTTAGGCTTAGGCTTAGGCTTAGGGTTAAGGTTAGATTTAGAGTTAGGGTTAGATCTAGGGTTAGGGGTAAGATTAAGGATAGGGCTAGGGTTAGGGCTAGGGTTAGGGTTATGGTAAGAGATAGAGTTAGAACTAGCAATATGGATAGTGTGAGAATTAGAGTTAGTCTTCGGGCTAAAGTTAGGGTTAGGGTTAGTGACAGGGCTAGAATTAGGGCTAGGATTAGGGTTAGGTTTAGTGTTCAGCTTAAGCATAGAGTTCGAGTTAGATGTAGAATTAAGTTTAGGGTAAGGGATGGTGTTACACCTAGGTTGAGAGTCAGGGTGATATTTAGAATTAGAGCTAGGGCTATGGTTAGGGTTAGGGTATTGATTAAGGTTAGGTTTGGGGCAATATAATGGCTAGGGTTTGTTTTACGGTTAGGCCTAGGATTAGAAGTATAGCTAATTTCAGGTCTAAAATTGTTTAAAAATAGTTTGAGATTAGGATTATGGCTACATCTAGTGTAAGGTTTAGGTTAGGGTCAGGTTTACGGATAGGCATATTATTAAGGTCAAGGCCTGGGTTAGGGTTTGGAATAGATTAAGGGTTAAAGTTAGGGATAGAATTAGCTATAGGGTTAAGGTTAGGATAATGTTAGGGTTAATATTAGGATTCATGTTAAGTTTAGGGAAATGGATAGGGATAGGTTTACAGATAGGTTTAGGTTTAGGTCTAGGGTCATCATTACAGTTATGGTTATGGTTATTATAATGGATAGAGTTAGAGCTAGTGTTAGGGCTAGGCTTATATTTATGATTAGGGCTAGGGTTAGGGTTAGAATTAGGGTTAGGTTTAAAGCTCGGTTTTGGGCTCAGATTAGGGCTAGGTTTTGTGTTAAGTTAGTGCTAGGCTTAAGGTTATGACTAATGTAAGTACCAGCTTTATGATTAGGGCTAATTTTTGGGTTGAGATTAGGGCTAGGTTTAGTGTCAGGGTTAGGTTTAGGGTTAGGATGATGTTTAGAGCTAGGGTTAGTGTTAGTGTCAGAGTCAGAGTCAGGGTTAGTTTTAGGGTTTGGCTTAAAACTCGAATTAGGGCTAGGGTTAGGGGTACGTGTATGGTTAGGTTTTGGTTAAGTTTAAGGGTTAGTGTTAGAGCTATGGCTTGGTTTTGTTTTTGGCTAGGGCTAGGGTTAGGGCTACTTATAGGATTAGTGTTATGCTTAGGGCTAGTGTTAGGGTTAGGCTTAGGCTTCACTTTAGGTTTACATTTAGATTTAGATTTTGATCTCAGGTTAGTTCTAGGGCTATGTATAGAGCAAGGGTTAGGACTAGCTTTAGGGCTAGGTTTAGGGTTATGGTAAGGGATAGGTTTAGAACTAGTGATAGGTTAGTGTGAGAGTTAGAATTAGTCTTAGGTCTAGGGTTAAGGTTAGGGATAGTGCCGAATTAGGGCTAAGATTAGGTCTAGGGTTAGTATTAGGGTTATTGATAGGGTTAGGGTTAGGATTAAGGCTAGGTTTAGGGCTAGGATAAGGACTGGAGTTTTTAGGGTTAGAGCTTGGATTAGGGATAGGGCTAATGTCAGGTCTAGGGTTAGGGTTGAGGATAGTTTTAGGGTTATGTTTGTTGCTAGGTCTAATGTAAGGGTTAGGTTAGGGTAAGGTTCTGGTTTAGAGCTAGGGGAATTATGAGGGTCAGAGTCAGGGTTAGAGTTTGGTTGAGTTTAGGGTTTAGGGTTTAGGGCTTCAATTAGCATTAGTGTCCGAGTTATGGTATTGATAGGGTTTTGTTTAGTGTTCATGTTAGGTTTTGGGTAATTGATAGGGTTAGGTTTAGCGATAGGGTTAGTGTTAGGCCTAGGGTTAGCATTAGGGTAGGGGTAATGGTTAGGATAATGGATAGGGTTACAGCTAAGGTTAGGGCTAGGGTTATGGTTACGAATAGTTCTTGAGTTTGGTTTATGGTTAGGGTTAGAACTAAAGTTTAGTGTTAGTGTTATGTTTAGCATAAGGGTTAGGTTTTGAGCTATGGTTAGGCCTAGGGCGAGGGTTAGGTCTAGAATTAGGTCTAGGGATAAGATTACAGTATAGTTAGGGTTAGAGTTAGGATTAGGGCTAGTGTCATCATTAGGGGTATGGTTAGGGTTAGAGTAATGGATATGGCTAGATGTAGGTATAGGGCTATGGTTAGTGTTAGATTGAGTTTTAGGTTTAGGGTTAGGGCTATGGTTATGTTTACGTTTATGGAAAGGGTTAGGGTGTGAGCTAGTGTTAGGTCTATGTCAAGTCTGAGGTTTAGGGTTAGATCTAGGGTTAGTTTTCCAGTTAGGTTTAGAGTTATGGTTAGGCCTAGCATTATCAATATGTTTAGGGTTAGGTTTAGGGTAATGGGTAGGTTTAGAGCTAGGTTTAGGGCTAGGATTATGTTTAGGATTAGGA
>NW_026011932.1:0-2807 GCF_001458135.2 Marmota marmota marmota | reverse complement strand
AATATGTATCCATGTATCCTCAAATTTAAGAAATGCATAATATCATGACTCTCATTACAATCTACCCAGGGTCAGAACGTGTGAGATATATATATATATATATATATTCATATATATTATCACATTGAACATTCTTATGTTCTTATGAGTACTCTAATCTCTAATGTTGGAAGATACAAATTCCGTTATCAGAACACAAACCATAAAAGTTGGCTGAACTGAAAATTAACCTAATGCGATAACCATATTTAAACAATTTTTTACATAAGAGCATGTAGTATAAAATCAATATTTATGTGGACTTTGAATGATGTATACTCAATTATCAAAGGCATATTTCATATCTATTATTATATACTCATGTATATGATATATGTACAGTATGCAAATATGAGTAACATTATATACTAACCTGAGTTATTACATGTACATTTAAATGTATTTTCATGCAAATTTTCAATAGTTCAATTTCAGGAATATTCATATTTCCTGATATTCTTATCCATTCCTTCATGCTTGCAGTAACCTTTATAATATTAAATACTAACCTTAATATTACCACTGTAACTATACCTAATTTAGCACAAATCCATATATATTCATATGAGATGTGATGTGTATTTTGACTTATAATTTTAATTATAAATGGTTAAATTAGTATATATTCATCATATGATATATCCATTCATTCCAAGTTCAAAACTTTGTATTCGTATGATTCACTTTAAATCATTTCTTGTTTTAATACACATCTAGTCATCCATATTTTCCTACTCTGTTTGACATGAATATTCTTATAATTATACATGGTTTTCAAAATATATATTTATTTTCTTTTTAAAAAATATTTTATTTGTTTATTTTTAGGTGCTGCTGAGGATCAAACCAGGGCCTCACACATGCTAGGCGAACACTCTACCACCGAACCACAACGCCAACCCTACATATTCATTTTCTACGAAAAATTCAAACAAACTCAATATGTAATAGTAACTCTGATATTACCACTATACTTATACATAGTTTGAATTAATGAATTTTCATGAATATCAGATTCCATATATATTTTAAAATGTAATTTCATTCATCCATATTGAATTTCCATCAAATATTTTATATATTCATTATATGATATATTTATGCATCATCTAGTTAAAAATTGGTATTCATAGAACTCACAGTACACCTTTTTCTATCTAAAAACACTAATTTATAGGATTTCAAAACATTTTCACATGTATAGTAGAATAAATACTCATGTTACCTAATGCACACATTTATTTAATAATAGTAAATTACTGACACAATATTCAAAACTAACCCTGAACTGATGTTTATTCCAAAACCTAATCTTAAATAAAAGCATGTATGGCTATAAACATACATGGTTATGTTCATAAATATATTGAAATTTCAATGATATTTTTGCATATGTATTTTGTGTCTTTGTAATATTATATATATTCCGCTATTCCCAATTTAAAAACATTCATGATCACATAACTCACATGATACTTTTCCCTATCTCAGAACTTAAAGATGTATATCTGTTCTCAAACATATTTTCTCCTGTACATCCTTTTGAGTCCTGTATGCTGACATTCACATTCAGAATCTAACACAAACCCTACTGAAAACGAAAATCAATACTAATCTTAAACTCATTCTTCTTCCTAAATCTACATTTCAAACCTACAAACTGAATGTTTCAGTGGATTTTGACATGCACATTCAGTACACTTTCATATATTATCATATATTGACTTCTATGGGATATCCATGCAGCCCCTAACTTAAAAAATAAGTGTCTAAATTACATACCTAATGCCCTTCAATGTTTCAGAACTTACATATTTTTATGTTTTCATACATATTTTCACCTATACATTCTTATGAGTATTCATGTTTCCCCATACCAATATTCTTCCACTAGAGTGACTCCTAACCCAAACAAAAATGTTATGTTAATCCTAACCTTACTCCCTTACCTAAATCTAATTTCATGAATAGAGTTGTTTTTCCAGTACTGGTATGTAGGGGACTATACACCTGCTGAGAACCTCAAAGGTAGATGCCAGAATGATCCCTGGGGAATATTAAGGTTGCTCTGTAGGCTCTGAGATGCCTAATGTCATCTTCCAGGACAAAAAAAAAAAAAAACATGGTCAGAATGAGGGGATGTGTCTGAAGCAATCCAGGAAAGATGGACAAAACCAGGCCTGTCAGGGTACTTGATGCCAGGTATGTTGGTATAACTGTCAACTTGTGAAAATGCCATAGGAAGATGGGTGCAGCCTCCATCCCATGAGGCCCTTGGAAACACCTGGTAGGAGAAAGTGGTTGCCAAGGAAGTGACCTCACTTCACTTCTTTGAAGGTAGTGACCCCACCTAACTTCATTGTTGATGGAACTCTCTGAACTTGGAATCCAGGTAGCTAGGCACCCAGAGCCACACACAGTCCCAGTCTGCCCACTTGTTTGGACTCAACAAGTGCAGAGTTATATTTCTTGATATCTACTGATCTGTGGATTGGCAAATTCCAGAAAAGCACCAGGAAGGGCCCTTTCCTGAGAATGAAAGTACTTGATCATCACTGGGTCATGGCAACTTCAGTGAGTTTGCCCAAGGAGACCAGAGGTGAGACAGGACAGGCCATTGCAGGTGATCACAGTTTAACTTACCATCAGATGACATTTTGGATAGATGCAGAAGTTCAGGGGTATGTCTTGGTATGTTTTGGTAAATATGTTTGAATTTGTGGTTTTTGTCTCATATTCCCTGAGAATATGGAGGGAAAAATCATTTA
>NW_026011931.1:0-2807 GCF_001458135.2 Marmota marmota marmota | reverse complement strand
CACCGCTGGAATTGATGAAGTTCTCTCCTCTGCCGCTTTCTGCTGACATCAGATCTCTGCCATGTTGGTGTCCTATGCGAATGGCAGCATTTCGTTCCTCTTGCCGGGCAACCAAAGCAACGGGTGAGTCCTGACCGGCCGTCAGCAGGACCCGTATGGAGAAGCAGATTCCGCGGGCTCCTAGCCCCGGTCTAGGGAAGTTCCGGGAGCCGGAACTCGGCCGCCCCACGCTCGGTGTTCGCTCCGATAAGCTCAGGTTCTAAGAAGCACCCAGGCGCTGAACCCTAGCAATCTGTCTGCAAGCCGCAGGTGAATTGCAGCCTGAAATTACCTGATCTATGGCTGAATGAGCTGCGGTCAGTCTAAAACAGGGAAGGTGACGTCAGTTTACCATCATGGTGGCTGCTGGCCTCCTCTGTGGTCTGACCGGTGTGGAGAACCGAGATGGACTGCTTCCTTTCCCCCGTCTCGAACCCAGAATTCAGCCCTGAGTACGGTGCTTGCACGGCTGGCAGAAACTGCAGCGCTGTAACCCTGCGTCTCTATCCCAGCGCGCGCTGCAGACTCTAGCCGCGGGGCGATTTGCTGAATAAGCCGTGTTACCCTCCGTGCGACAAACCTCTCGCGTTTGAGTCCCCGTAGCCGATCCTCATGCGATGGAAATCCTTCCTCCAGGTTCCGGAGCACCCCACTATTGCTGGAAATTCCTAACAAGATATCCTTTAGCCGTCCTGACTTGTCATACTCCCACACAGTGAAGCAGCACACGGGGGTAATGCACTCCCCTCGCCGCCATCTTCCCGTCCCTCCTAGAATGTAGTTTTCATTGGTTTACCTGAGCATGCAAAAAAGGTAGAAACAGACAGAAACTATATTTGGAAATCATCTGAAATGTCATCCCATTTCATTTAGACAGAAGTTTCATTTTTGTAAGCTGTGTGACCTTGTGCTTCATCTGCAGTCTTTATCAATCATACAGTTTGCCTTTCCTGCCTGCTTAGTAATAAAACAGTTGGCAAAATAAAAATTCTTCAGTAGTCTTTTCTTTGCTTCTTGATTTCACACCAATAAAGTAGGCTTTATAAGAAAAAGTATATTCTGTATTATCCACTCCTCAATATCTCAGATGATTTTCTTGAAAAGACTTTGCTAGAATAAACAAGCATAGGTAATAGCTTGATTTAATTTAATTGTTTATTAAAAATATTGTAGTAGATATTTGCATCAGGTGACTATTTTCTATTTCAGATACACATCCTGCCCTAATGAATGTTGTTATCATTTACCAGGGAACATTGCAGCCTTCTGAGTATCAATTACCCCAAGTTTACCTTCCTTAAAACATATTTTTAAAACTTGTCCATCCTTTAAAATATCATTGAATGAGAGTGTTTTTGCAAGTTATTTTTATATTGGCTTACAAATTCAATTAGATGGAAATATATATATATATATATATATATATATATATATATATATATATATGATAAAACAATGTCCATTTTTGCTTGAATTTATATTCTTCAAATACCTTCATAGTTCTGTAAATATATATTTGTTGAAAATGAAATAAACCTAGGACTGGGAATGTAACTCATGAATCCAGGTCTAGTGTGTTCAAAGCCCTAGATTTAATTTTACCTCACTATGGAAAATAAAAAAGGAATCTAACTAATCTACTCTTAGGTATTTTATAGAATTCTGAGATTTAATAAAAGTATCATTTGATATAATGAAAGTGAAAATGTTGAAAGTGAAGTGAATATGTCATAACAGAAAATTCATCAACATCTGAAAGGTACAAAACTTTCTCACACATGTTAATTTTACAAGGTCTTAAAGTATAAACATTTTAGTAGTTTAAATTAAAGTATTAAGGAAAATGGTAATTACTAAAATGTATGAATTCTATTAGTCATATTTAAGTAAACTGTGTTGTATTATAAATAAAATCATATTCAGAAAAAAAATTTCGAATTGTGTTAGTGAAAGGAAATTTAAGTCATCATGACACTCTTACATCATTAATTGAAATGTTCACTTTACCTTTGTACAAGTATACAGTATTCATTTTTGGAAAGCAATGCTATACAATGAGATCATAAGGGGGATGAAATGAGATAATTAGGCACCTAATATCAAATAGATTTTAAGATAAACAGTGATGGTGATTTCTTCAATGCTTTGTTTTGTTATTTCCCAGTACTGTCTCACACAGCATCTGATTGCTTCCAATATTGACTCATCGGTCCAGACAAAAGATGATATGACCAATGTGACCTTGAAACAGTTTCTATTTTGTGCTAAGAAAATGAAGCTATCTTATAAGCCCAAATGTTATACAGTTTTAGTTTGTTTTAATGAATTCTTCTTTGTTTAAACCTTTCAGAGGAGAGCTTGGAGAACAGTTTTTAGAAATCATATTCCAGAAGTGAATGTGTGGCATTATCTTTGCTTTCTGAATTCTGTTATTTAGAGGAATAATTTCTATTTCTGCATAGAAAATACCGCCCTTCTTAATTGATTTGTATGTACTTCATTTACCAAATATCAAAAATGTCTTCCCAGTCTGGATTTTAGCTAATTTATTCAACCTTTAAACATCTATGGATCAAGGTCTGTCAATTTAATAGTGGCAAGGGCCATGTGTGATTCGTTATTGCTGAATTCCAGCCAATGAATTATTCCATTGTATCAATTTATGTTGAATTACCTTTAAGGCACAATTAGCTAATGAATATCCTTTTCAAGGAAAGAGAGAGAGAGAGAGAGAGAGAGAGAGAGAGAGAGAGAGAGAGAGAGAGAGA
>NW_026011930.1:0-2808 GCF_001458135.2 Marmota marmota marmota | reverse complement strand
ATATATATATATATATATATATATATATATATATATATATATTCAGGTATACATTTATATATTTATCCCATTGGATCATAAAATATTTTATTGTCTTTCTTCACTCAGTGCTTTTAAAAGTTTCATATGCCTAATGGAATAATAAAAATTTCATAGGCCTACTAATGATGCTTAATTATTTCCTACTAGGGAAATAATTGGTAGAATGAGTATGTATATGAAAGCTTATGTCACAGAGATAATATTATATCCATGTAATAAATATTAAAACATAATCATAACTGGAATATCATACAGTTTTCTGTGGTATTAACCACAGTTAAGTAAGATAAAATTGGCTATAAATCAGATTCCCAACTTCTTCCTAGACTTGTCATAATTTATCTTAAATATCCTTGATGTCCTAATTAACAGTCCTAATCAGGTAAATGAAACAATGTTGTCACATTAACTGCTTTATTTTGAATACAAAGTAGTCTGATTGCTGCCTAATCAGTTTGATTAGCACCTAATAAAATGTATTTCCCTAAAGGAGACTTGTAAGTATTGATTTTTAATTGCCTGATTTCTAGACTAAATCAACTAAGTGCATTTTTCTTAGAAAACTCAGTTGGTCTCTTACCCTTTTTAAAGTACTTGAAGTAATACTGGTATTAATAAATAGAACCAATATCTATATATAGACATTATAGATGCTTGGTTATTATGAGCTGGATATAATGTATATGCTCAGATAGGCATTTTTCCAATTATTTGGCCAGTTCAAATTCATAGACCAGTGATGTCGTTCAAAATGAACTTTGTTCATTTTTTAAAATTTTATTTTAGTTGTTGATAGGCCTTTATTTTACGTATTTATTCACATGTGGTACTGAGAAATGAACCCAGTGTCTCACACATGTGAGGCAAGCACTCTACCACTGAGCCACAACCCTAGCCCTTTGCTCATTTTACTTAAGATAAAAACATATCTTTATGTGTAATCTCATCTTGGGATAGAGGACTTCTTAAAATATCTCCTATCCTTGAGTTACCACCAGGAACTATATCTACTCCAAGATCTAGAGAGTGGGACCTATGTGAGTACAGTTATCTCCAGTAGATGAGACCTGCTTTGGGGCCTTGAGGGAATATGATCAACAAGCTTAGGAGAAATGCCAAAAGAATACCAGAAAGAAGGGAATAAAGCCCAACTAATCAGTTCCTTTAGTCTACCAACACTCTAGACATTTTAGCATACACACAGCAAACACTCTTTATTATTGTTTAAGCGAATCTGAATAGGTTTCAAAATTAATATATCACCCCAATCAGGGGTACAGGCTCAAAGAGGTCTAGCCCTCTCTGCAATTAACTACCATCAAATTTTTTCTAGCACTTTAAGAAAATAACAGGTGCTTTTGAAAAACAGTCTAACTGATAATTCTTTAAAATAAAGCCACCAAAGGAGGGGAAAACATTGCTTAAATATTGGCCTCTGGAAACCATTAAGGATGAGCCCTATTAGTCAACATATATAGACTCTAGAAGTGTAGCCATAATTAACAACAAAATACCTTGAATTTAAGTAGCCTAAAGGAGATACCACCTTGACTACTTTGGCTGTTATTGATCCTGTTTTCTCAGTTTAAAGGATCTGTGAAAATTATTCCTGCAAAATATTTATTTTCTTTTCAAGGCTATTGTTTCTATATTGATAACATAAACTATTTCCCAAACACATAAGGTATAGGCTTGTTTCCTAGTAGTAATTTGTTAAAGGCTGAAGAATTGACATTTACTCAAAAAAATGCAAGTTAATTCTGTTATTTACCCTTATGAGAACATTGCCTCTTTATAATATGAATAAAGCTGCAGAGAAAATGACTTTAAAATGAAAGGTCAACATATTGAAGCATATCACATAATTATTCCGTGTTACAGAACAGGAAACATTTTAATCTCCATAGTTTATCCCTGAATTCGAATCATTCTAAGAGTGAAAAATAACCCAAAGTTCATTTTCCACCAAAGAAAATGGCAATGGCATTAAAGTCAGGATTCAAATAGGCAAAGTTCTAGTTCTACTAGTAAATTATGCCATTTGTAGAAAGAATACAGTGCATTTTAATATTGAATTTAAATATTTAGTTTTTTTCTGAAAATATTTAAAAAATATGTAAAACCAGCCTCAGCAAGGCCCTGTCTCAAAATAAAAAATAATTTTAAAAAAATGGCTGGGGATGTTTTCCAAGGGTTAAATACCCCTGGATTTTAAGCACCCCTAGATTCAATCCCTGGTGCCAAAAAAACAAAAACAAACAAACAAAAAAAAGGGTGGGGGGAGGCGAGAAAGCAAGCAATAAAGAAATATGATTTGCATGCATTTTCTTTGGTTGGTTCTTGATCTCTGTTTATCATTATTTATCTGCTCTATGCATTATAGGTACATTTGAATAATTAATAATTGTATTAGTTTGCTTGGGCTGCCATTACAAAATTCCAGGCTGCTGGCTTAAATAATGGAAATTTTTTTCCTAAGAGTTTTGAGGCTGGAAGTCCAAGATCAAGGGGAAGCAGGGTTGGACCTCTTCAGAGATATTTCTCCTTGTCTGGACCTCTCCTTGCCTCTTCAGAGTCTTCCCTCTATGTGTGTGCCTTCCTAATATCTCTTCCTTTTCTCATAAGCAAATAAATTCGAGTAGATAGAGCCCTGTGTAATGGCCACATTTAACTTTATCACCACTTTAAAGAACCCATTCTGAAATATGCTTATATTTTGAAGTATTTGGAATTGGGAATTCAATATATGAACTTGGCGTATGTGTG
>NW_026011929.1:0-2808 GCF_001458135.2 Marmota marmota marmota | reverse complement strand
TGTATTTTAAGGTGGTATGACTGACCAAAGGATTTCCCACAAAATTGGCATTGATATCATTTTTTTCCGGTGTGGATTCTATCATGTATTCTAAGGCAGCATGATAGACCAAAGGATTTTCCACACAATTGACATTGGTATGGTCTCTCTCCTGTGTAGATTATCTGATGATGTCTAAGATGAACTGATTTGCTGAAGGCTTTCCCACACACATGGCATTCATATGTTTCTCTCCTGTGTGAGTTTTCTCATGCATTTGAATGTTGTATAATTTACAAAAGGCTTTCCCACACCAATGGCATCTGTATGGTTTCTCTCCAGTATGGAATTTCTCACGCATTTTAAGGTTGTAAGACTTCCTGAAGGCTTTCCCACACACATGGCATTCATTTTCTTCTCACCAGTTTTGGTTCTCTCATGTTGTCTAAGCTCAGAACAGTTCCTAAGGACTTTCTCACAAAAATTACATTCACACATCATTTCTCCTGTTTTAGTTTCATTGATTCTCCTGAGATCAGAGGTTTGATTTAAGTGTTTGCTACATAGATGACATTCATATTGTATCTCTCCAGGGAATGAAGGCACTTCCTTGCTAAAATAACAACAATAATTCACCAGTTCTGCTGCTCCTGAATCTGCCTGCAAATTAGTAACTTTAAACAATGGGCTTTCTTGAGAGCTGCACAATGCTCCTAACTTTGCACATTGCAACCATAGATTGTAACTGAGGAAACAGCTGCATACTGTTGCATAGTCCTTAATCTGATTCAGAGACATATATAATAAAGATTGCTGGTGTAATTCTCCATCAGAGAGCAGCACTCCATCCAACCACAGCTGTTTTATCTTCAAGATCTGCAAGTGTTGCTCTTGATTTCTTCCAATCTCCCATCACCCCTTACTGAAACCTAGTATTCGGCAGCGCTGGTCAAGATGCTAGAGTCTAGGGTTGTGATACCAACATGTCTGCAGGGTCTGTTTCTTCTAAGACCTGCTTTCCTCCCTTGTATATGCCTGTCTCCCTGTGTCTCTACATGGTCTTTCCTGCTCACATATCTTTATAAACTCTTTCTACTGAAAAGCTACTGATCATATTGCAATAGGGGCCACCCAATTACCTCTATTGAATTTTCCTCTTTAAAATTTTAATATTTATTTTTTAGGTTTTTTTTTTTTTTTTTCGGCAGACACAACATCTTTGTTTGTATGTGGTGCTGAGGATCGAACCCGGGCCGCACGCATGCCAGGCGAGCGCACTACCACTTGAGCCACATCCCCAGCCCCGAATTTTCCTCTTTAAACACCATAGAGTTAGCTTTCAGAAAACAACACCCTAGCTGCAGAGCAGTTTCGAAGAAACTAACAATTGGCCTAGTGATTCCGAATTAGTCACTCACGTAGGCAAAGTTACACTGATCCATGTGCCATAGCAGGAGTAGTGACACATCACTGTGATGTCAGCAAGGGTATTGGTACAACATGTCTTCTCCCTCCAGGTCCCTTAGGAAGACACTAGGGAAGAGCCATTCTGTATCCCCACTATCAAGGTAGTGTTTGAGGGCATTCCTCACCACTAGGTGGCAGCCTTGGGAATTCCCAGTCCTCCCAGGATATTTCAACATGGAATTATTTCCTGGTTGCAGTGTTAGGGACCTTTTTTTCCTGCACTCAAAACTACATTCTGCAAAGATTGTCTTCAAATATAACTGATCTCCATGAGAAATCCACTGTTCTTTTCCTTTCCATTCAAACCTACAACCAAAAAGTAAAGCTACTAAAATAGGGTTTTCATGACCTTTGTCATCCCTCTGACCAATAGGGCTGGCAAGAACAATATAGAGGGGGAAAAGTTTACTTGACTGGAAGTTGCAGAGAACTCGGTCTATAGACAGCTGACTCCACAGCCCTGGCCCAGAGTCAGGTAGAATATCATGGGGGAACAATATGGCAAAAGAAACCAGTTGAATAAAAACAACAACCACATGGTACTGGTTTGAATACAGACAGAGAGACCAAGAGTACAGAATGGAAGAAACAGAGACAAAACCATATATCTACAGTCACCCGATCCTTGGCAATGTTGTCCAAGCACACATTGGATAAAACACCCCTATTTAAAAAGTGGTGCTAGTTCAACTGGTTATTCCACATGAGGAGAATGAAGCTAGACACTTATCTCTCACCCTACAAAAAATTCAATCACAATGGACCAAACACCTTGGACATAGATTTAAAATCATGTAATTTCTAAAAGAAAATTTATGGTCAATCCACCACTTTTTAGGCACACAAATGACTTCCTCAATAGGAGCCCTAAAACTCTGGAACTAATGCCAAGAGTTAATAAATGGGATGACATTAAATTAAAATGCTTCTGCACAGCAAAGGTCACAATTGGGAATGTGAAGAGAGAGCCTATAGAAAGGAAAACAGCTTGGCTAGCTATTATTCTGACTGAGGTTTTACGTCTACAATGTATAAAGGTCTCAGAAAATGATAAAACATAAAACAATCAGAAACCCACCTTCTAAATGGGCAATTAAACTGAACAGACACTTCTCAAAAAGAGAAATAGAAATGGCCATCTAATACATAAAAAAAGGTTCAACATCCTTAGCAATTAGGGAAAAGCAAATCAAAACCAAACAGGGATCTCATCTCATACCAGTCAGAATGGCAGTCTTCAAAAACAGAAATAAAAATTAATTCGAGAGAGGACCTGGATAAAATGGAACACTTTTACACTGTTCGTGAGACTGTCAATGAGTCTATCCATTATGGAAATCAGTAGGGAGGAGTCTCAAGACT
>NW_026011928.1:0-2808 GCF_001458135.2 Marmota marmota marmota | reverse complement strand
CCGGAGGCTGAGGCAGAGGATTGCAAGTTCAAGGCCATCCTTGGCAATTTAGTGAGGCCCTTTCTCAAAATAAAAAAAATAAAAAATAAAGCTGGGGATGTAGCTCAGTGGTAAAGCACCCCTGGGTTCAGTCTCCAGTACCAAGAAAAAAAAGAAGTTTGAATGTGTCAAATGTTGCCTTCTACCTTTTTGTAACTCTGCCTACTTTCTCAGAACAATACCATCCCTTTTACCAGAGGTGCAAGCTCTTAATCTAGCAAAACAAACCTTTAACCCTAGGAATTTCAGGCACTGTGGTGAGCCAGTTACCTAGATGATGATGATGATATTATTATTATTATTACTATTATTATTATTTATGAGTGGTATTTGTGGATTGAACCCAAGGCCTTGTGCATGATAGGCAAACACTTGACCAGTGAGCTGCACCCCAAACCCCTAATTATGCAGATATTTTAAAGTAGGCTTCTCTTTAAGTGTTTCAAATTATACCCTGTAGTTTCTAATGTGGTGTCCTGGGTATATTCTTGGTATTTATTAAGGGTTTTTGAGTGATTGTCTTAGTTGTGTCACCACAGAATTATTTTGTTGCAACGGTGATTATTTATGGAGTGCTCATGAAGTATGCTGGATTATGTTAGCCCCTGAAGGCATTTGTGAAGAAGTTTGACAGCTGCCTGTCTCCCCCAGCTGCCACAAGGTGGATAAGATGGTGCAACCGGAGGAGGCCTTCTTTGTTCCTGAGGATAGAAGGTGCATTGTGGAGTAGAGAGATACAGGAACTATATGCGATGCCATACCAGCTCTCCATTGCTTATCTCCAGAATTCCTTTACGGAAAAGAAAAATAAACTTTTATCTTGTTCAAGCCACTATTATTTCTGGGCTCTGTTACTAGCTGCCAAATGCAAATCTTAACTGATATAGAAGTCCTTGAGGATTTTTGAGCAAGGGGCTGATTCTGTACAATTGGTGGCTCTGCAAGGACAGATTTGAGAAGGGGAGTGTTCTGGGGAGTACTAGGAGATAAAGTTAGCTTGGCAGGTGGGGACAGATAGTGAGGGGAGACAGGAGGAGAATCCACATCTTACCCAGGGTCACTGGTTTTGGTTTTTTTCCCAGGACACCTCTGCTAAATTGCTATTGTATCGTAGCTATTTAAATCTGTAGTTATTGAATAATTTGCATTCTGCTATTGTCAACTGGCCTGAAAGCTAGAGCCATTGAGAAGATGGGTGCTTTTTGTGCCTTAAAAAGAAACAGGCAAAAGCTGGAACAGGAATAGAGTATCAGTGTTACAGTAAAGTGAAGTTATTATGTTTTCTGAACTCCTGTGGGCATTTTCAAGAGAAGGAACTTTTGTTACATGTGATTGTCTAATCAAGATACATTTGAAATGTATCCTTTACTGGATAGCAACAGTAAATAGCATTAAAAAATAAATCTGGGAGTAACTTGCAAAGGTAATTTTATCTGCTAAGAATTTATAAAAGGGGAAAATCCATTTTATTAACTTACTCTAAGGTTCATGTAATCACATTGAGTAATGGCTGTCTGTCTCTTCATAATGAATTTTTTTTTTTTTTTTTTGCAGTGCTAGGCATAGTGAATTAATTCTTTCTTTTTTCTCTCTCTTTCTTTCTTTCTGTACTAGGGATTGAACCCAGGGGCTCTTAACCACTGAGCCACATCCCCAGCCCCTTTTTATTTTGAGACAGGGTCTCACTAAATTGCTTAGGGGCTCTCTATGTTGCTGAGGATGGCTTTGAACTTGTGATCCTCCTGCCTCAGCCTCTTTAGCTACTGGGATTCCAGACATGCATCACTGCATCCGGCCATAGTGAACTTTTTATTTTGAGGTAGGGCAGGCAATTTCAAACCTTTTGTATTAGAAATTTAATTATTGTTTATTGTTTACATGGGTTATAAAATATGATTATATAGCTATGATATAATTAAACATTACAAACTCAGGTACTTTAACTCTCACGGTTCATTAAAGAGGGTATTTCTCAGATACCATTGTTTATGAACACTCTGGTCTTACCCATGAGGTCCTACCTGCCCCTGTTCAACATTTTAACCTTCCTTTTCTGCATTGTCCTAACAGTGAAGAAACCTTAGTTAGGCATGGTGGCACATGCCTGTAATCCCAGCAACTTGGGAGGCTAAGATAGAAGAATCGAAAGTTTGAGGCCAGCCTCAGCAATTTAGAAGTTCCCTAAACAACTTAGTGAGATCCTGTCTCAAAACAAAAACATAAAAAGGGCTGGGATATAACTCAGTGGTGAAGTGGTTTTATCCTGGGTAAAGTCTGCAGTACAAGAAAAGAAAAGAAAAAAAAAAAAAAGAAAAGAAAAGAAGACAAGAAAAGAAAGACGACCCCCCCCCCCCAGCAAAGGAATAAACCTTGACTCCAGGGCATAGCTCTCCTCTAAAACTAGTTGTGCTAACAGTGTTCTATCTTTCTGTTTCCTTAAAAATGATTTGGCAACTCTAAAATTCTTTCCAAACCTGCCTTGGTAATTAGAAGCCTCAATGCAACCACAAATTTCAAGGTTCCTTAATGCAGTGGCCTTCAGACTTTGCCCACTGCCCACATATGGAAGATGGAAGGGCAGATATGCCCAGTGTTATCTGAAATTCTTGCTCATTAATTATGTCTTTTCATTCTTTCCTCAATTTGGGAAAATATACAAGAATGCAAATGACTGCGGGGAGTGGTAGTGCACACCTGTAATACCTTGTCTTGGAAAGCTGGGGCAGGAGGATCGCAAGTTTGAGGCCAGCCTCAGCAATTTAATGAGAT
>NW_026011927.1:13171-15428 GCF_001458135.2 Marmota marmota marmota | reverse complement strand
ATTACTGTTTTAAATATAAATTAGTTTCTGTGTTTATGTTTGGGTATTTATTTTTATTTTTTTAAATTATAGTTGTAGCTACAAAATATTTCATGTGTGAATACCTTGTAATGTAGTTTCCCCAAACTTTCATTATTAACCATTGAATTTCCCACAACTTTGGCTTTTATAAATAATATTATTAACATGGTTGTCAATTTCTCTGGTTATTTCCTTATAACATATTTATAGCAGTGGAATTATGCAGTATGAATAATTTAAGACTCTTGATTCATGTTGCTGAATTACTTTCCAAAGTTTGTAGCCATATATGCTCGCACCAGTAATGTGTGAAAGCGCCTGTCTTACTGTACGCACATTAACATTTAGAATGATATATTTATAAATCACTAATACACTTTGACAAAGTTGTTACTAAGGCCTGTGTGGCATGGGCTGGATTAGGATGTAAACTGGAAGACTCAAACCATTTTCTTGCATCTACCATGAGGATATCCTTATGATCCTGAATCCTGGTATCCAGGATCCAATTGTGGGGCTCCTGAGAAATATTTTGCAGAAGGTATTTCAGTCAATTGTATCCCCTTTATTCTGAGCTGGACATTGGGTGAAAACCTCCACCTGGCAGGTCTTCTGAAATTGAAAGAGTCAAAATAAACATAACTTCAAGAAGATAAGAGATAGCCTGAATGTCACCATCTGTTTTCCTGAGGGACAGCATGGCATCCACACATTGATTTTCTGTGACTTCATGTGCTCCCAAAATGATGGAGAGGGGTGGTGACTGCTCAGTGGGTCCTTAACCATTCTAGTCTTAGCTGCTCTGGTGATTTTGAGATGTTTTTCCAAGAGAGAGAACAATGTCCCTAAATAACTATTTTAAAACATTCCCATAAAATGATTACCCTGTCCTTGCTTCTGTTTGACTCTTTTATATGTATTTATTTAATCCTCAAAGTATCATCCACTATTTTTATTCTTACGACTAGGAGAATGAAACAAAGTCTACTAGTATTACTCTTCACTTCTCAGCTTGGTATCATGGAGCCCAGCTTTGAAATCAGGCGCCTGACTCTGGTACCTTTATCCTCAACTCCATTACTGCCACCTGCACAAGAACAGACACTCTCACAAGCATATCAGAATGAATGGCACACCTTCTCTGAGAAGGATATTTTTAACACTTTTATTTCTCTCATAAGAAGTGCTACCCAGAAAAATACATTTCACTTATGTGTTCTTAGGTGCCTGCCATTCTATCTTGACCCAGAGTGCAGTTCTGCAGGTATGGATTCCTTAACAGCTGGGAGGGCCAGAGAAAGAGAGAAGGACAGCATCCATTTATATCAGACTAACAACTCTTTTTCCTCTTAAAAGAATAGATGTCAAAACACACCACCCACACCACCTGTCACCCTGTAATCACAAGCCTTTCGCCCATTTAAGGCTCATTCAGGCATGTTGTAGGAAAGGTACTTCTCAGACCCACTGACAGGAGAGCTCTCTAAGGTCCTGGTTTTGGAAGGACTGGAATAGAGATGAAGATAAGGACATAAGGAGAGGGAGGGAGGGAGGGGGAAGAGAGAGAGAGAGAGAGAGAGAGAGAGAGAGAGAGAGAGAGAGAAACAGAGACCCTGGGCACAAATACATGAACAAAACAGGAGCCCGTTGTGGGAGTTTTGTTTAATGTCACGAGTCAACTCACATCCAGGGGCTTTCTGAACTACTCCTAGGTATGTTCTCCATGGTAAAGGAAGTTTTTTTATGGGGGTAAAATTAAGAAATAGTTGTCTCCATTGGTTACCTAGTTCTGTGCTGGTGAGATTTTTCTCTGTCATTCAGATATCTTTGCATGAGGTCTCACTGTTTTCAGATAGAGAGAGCCAAAGAGTACCATAGGCAGGAATTGGTGATAGCTTCTGAGGGGAAACTGACCAGTGCCTTAGGCCCAGTGTTTGGCAATGATGACATCCAATCACCAATTTAATCAAGAAACTTAAAATAACAGTTTATTTTCTTTGCCATGAAAATAAAATCCATGCTGTTTCCATGTTACAATGAAAACATAATGATATTTTGCCCATTTTTTTCTTGTATTCTGCTGCTTTTTTTAGAGATTTATAGTTATAATAGGAGTTGGATTCATCTAGACAAACTCATACGTGCATGGAATTTGATTTCAGCTCATGATCTCCTTGTCTTTCTTTCCCTCTCTCCCATTCTCCTTCCTCTAGTCTGTAGAATTTCCTTTCACTCA
>NW_026011927.1:0-6244 GCF_001458135.2 Marmota marmota marmota | reverse complement strand
TTTTTTTCCTACCTGTGCACAAAGGTCAAGTTCCCTGTGGTATATTTACAGATACACATAACACCAATTTGTAAGAATTCATTCTTTCTTGCCTCCCCTTAACAACCTCCTCTCTGCCTCTTGATCTCCTTCTTGTACATTGTTGAACTTCCCTTTATCTTTATGTTTTCCTACACTTACCTCCCCCTTTCCTTTATTTTACTATAGCTTCTGCATGCTGGAGAAAACATTTGACCTTTGAGCTTTGAGTTTGGCATATTTCACTTAGCCTGATATTCTCCATTCCATCAATTTACCAGCAAATGCCTACAGAATGGAAGGAAATCTTGGCCAGTTACTCCTCCAATAGTGGGCTAATATCAAGAATATACAAAGAACTCATAAAATTTAATACCAACCCCCCCCACAAATAACCCAATCTATACATGGGCAAAAAACCCAGTAAACCAAAACTTATCAAAATAGGAAACACACACTGACAACAAATACATGAAAAAACTTCAACATCATTAGCAATCAATGAAATGCAAATCAAAGCTATCCTAAGATTTTACCTGACTCCAGTTAGAATAGGAATGATCAAGAATACAAAGAACAACAAATGCTGGTGAGTTGTGGGGAAAAGGGTATAGTTGTACATTGCTTGGGGGTCTACAGACTAGTAAAACCAATCTGGAAAGCAGTATGGAGATTCCTTAATAAACTAAAGATGAAACCACCATATGACCTAGCTATTTCACTCCTAGGTATTTCCCAAAAAGATCTAAAATATGCATAATACAGCAATAGAGCTACCTCAATATTTATAACCTATCTTATTTTTTAAAGAGGAAGGAACATTTGTAATATTGCCAAAGTTAAAAATCTCCTTGATCCCAATCATTCTGATTAGCTGAAGTTTTCTAAAATATTCTTATATACAATATAAAATGTTATTTATATAAAATGATTGACGAGTATCATTTAGCATTTTAATTGCTATTCCCTATTTCATTTTAATTTCTCAGATATATTAAACGTTCAATTGCCATAGAGCATAGTCTCACTTCCAGTTTCTTTCCAATTTTTCTTTCTTGTCAATCTGACCATCAGGTCTGGCTTGCTAAGAGCATGTTTCTCCCAACACCTGGCAGAGGATCATCTGTCAAAAGTGTTTGGTGTTTTGCCAATTCACAAATATGATGTTAATCTCATGGAAGACCTACCTCAAGATACATTATTCCACAGTTTCAGTAAATAGGGTATGAAAACACACATGATGGTAGCCTTATAAAATGGAATGAAACTTAATCCCATAATTGGAACTAAAATTACCTTCTACTCTTAACATATATATTTTTCAAGGTCAAAGGTTTCTCTCTTCTTGGATCTTGCATGCTCATCTCAGTCAACCTTGAGGCTTCCTCCATTTTTTAAAACAAATTTCTACTCAACTAAAGTCCTGATCTTAAAACATGATGCTTCCCCACCACCATCACCACTTAATCATAATTGGCATGACTTCCTCAACGTGATTTGAGCTGGAATATTTGCTGATTACCAAATTAGAGATACTGATGATATTTCCATTCTACAGACTGGTCCTTTTAACAAGGATTGGTTAAGGTTTGCTAGTAAAAACAAAAATAAATGATTTAGAACATTCCCTTTGGACTCAGAAAGAATTGCTCCTCTTTCCTTGTGGAGTCCTGGGATGTAATTAGAAACATTATTTGAAAAGCCAGGATATTCAGCCTGGGAGATCTGAACAAAACAAGCTGACCATTACTGTCCACTCCCTTTCCGCAAGCCACTCAGCAAGAAGAAGGAGATCCAAAGTTCAATTTACCTCCAGCCTCTTGTCAAACTCGATGGTTACACTACTTCAGTAATGGTAGGTATTTCAATTTCTCTAGAATTTTAATCACCATTTTTTTGTTATTTAAGCTTAGATTAATTTTATTAATATTTTTCTACTTCCTAACTTTCATGTTATGCTAGATGCATGAGGATGTACAAGTTTACTTGCCAGTTGGTAAGTTAGTCTGATAAATTTGTCATAATTTTAATGATACTCTAAGAAGACCTCAGACACCAGGATGAGAGAAAAATGACTTTACCATTCACGGCTCAGCAGGAGGCAGAGGCAACAGCACAGTCAGTTCCTCTAGCCTCCAGGTCTCAGAGGGGCTCACAGATGGTCCCAGATGAACGTCTGTGAAAGCAGTAGGTTGCATTAGTGGAGATAATCCCTGATATTAGGGGACCACATGTTTTATAATGGGAAGTAAACAACCCTGTCTTTTTCTCTGGAGGAAGATACCATGTCTTCTAAGACAAATGTGCTCTTTGCTCCAGAGATACACACTGTCTCCACATTATGAGACTGTTTTCTGTACAAGTTATCATTGACAAATACCTTGGAGCAAAACACAGTCAGTGCCTCATTCTCAGAACTTAAAAAATAGTCATAAAGAAGTTTTTGCAAATAATTTCTTCTACTCTATAAATTTCTTGAAGGCAATACTGATGGGTGTGATGGCCACACCTTTAATTTCAGCAACTGAGGACAAGACACAGTGAAGGATGGAAAGTTCAAGGCCAACCTCAACAACCTACCAAGACCCTGAGGCTATGTGGACACAAATAAACGAGAAAATAAATAAATAAGTGTTGGGAATGTAGCACAGTGGTAGAGCGTCCCTGTGTTCAATACCAAGTACTGAAAAATGAATCATTGGTTTGTGAATTGTCACTCAAGATACACATAAATCATCAAAAAGTAAATGAATTCTAGTTTCTGCAGCATACAGATGTATAGACATGGGCATATTAGAAATAGTACTGGGTAGTTCAACACTGATTTGATTTCCACAAATGCTTTGGGTTGGCCTCCTGAAGTACTACAATGTGAATTTCACATTCACCACATGACATTTACTTCATGCCAATGAAGCACAAATATATCACCTATTCTCTGTCATGGTTTTATAAGGAAATAATTCTTTGGCACATAATACAATGCCTAGCATCTTTAGGCAGAAAGGATGAAGAAACAGACTTAAGGAAGGGAAGAAGAAAGATCAAGGAAGATAGAAGGGAGAAAACCAAAGAAGGAAGAAGGAGGGAGAGGAAATGAGAAGACAACACACTTACTTATGTCTGTCTGGAATTCACAATAGTTACTTAATGACTTTTTGCTTAAGTTTTGATTCCATGTAAAGAATTGAAGATTATTCAAACTTGTCATTTAATTAGACATACTAAGGAAAAATAATTGGTCATCCTAAAAATATTATATAAAATAAAATAATGGTTTGGGTTGGTTTCAAGAGGTAAGGTTTTATTAAACTTATTTGGCATAATTAGAAGTTCAATCCAAAATTGAATAGATTTTTAAAAAATCCATGTACCCAAACTCTGACTGATGAGAGCAGTTATTTGAGTTCACCAAAATGTAATGAAAATATCTGGTATTTTTTTATGAATATTTGAATAATATTTTCAGGTAATGACATAGCTTAGTAGGTAAGAAATGCAAATTTTCCATAGACTTTATTTTTGTTATATAATTGATTCAAAATGCTACAACTTACAGCTTATTTTCTTTTTCCATGTGGAAGTGACTGAAATATATATGAAGAAAAAAAAATAAATAAATTTTAAAAATGCTGACAACACAAAACACTGAGGTCATATATTAGAGATATAATACTTTCATAAATTCATAATAAGAATGGAATCATTATCCTTGTAAGAGTATTTTTTAAATAATTTCTTTTTATATTAATTTTAATCAAGAGAAAGTAAAATATTCAAATTATTGAAGCAGAGAAACTTACCTACAAATGACTGGTATGGCCTGATAATACAAGCAACTTTTATTGTGTTTAACAGGTACATTTGGTAGCCTAAGATTCTCAGTCTTTAATAATTTTCATTATTTGCATATAATTTTATTCACTTCTTTGAACATAATTATGATGTCTGCTTTAAACTGTGCATCTAATCAACCCCAGATCTGATTGTACATCACCTTCTTTATCTGCATGCCTGATAGTTTTTGGAAGATAATTGGACATCATGATAGAAATTTGTTGTCACTCTAAATCTGACATTATTCTGATTGGCGCTTTCTTGCTCTAGTAGCATTCTCACATAGACACTGAAAGTGCTTTCTCTCCTGTGGGATTCGGCATTCAGTATCCCATTTGTCATTTAACACCATCCCACTGGTGCATGTTTGGACTGGACATTGTTATCTCGTGGTCAGCCCAGGACTTGAGGAGATGGTACAGACTTTCCTCAATCTGTGGAATTTATGGAATCCACTCTTTATGTTCTCTTTGCCTCCAATGTGCAATTAACATCTAGTTGCTTTGCTGTCTTTAGGCTCTATTCTCTGATGATTCAAGAATATGAAACTAGCTTTCTACTGTACTACACACTATTAAGTAAAAAAAAAAAAATCATAAATCTTTTTTGGCACAGCTCTAACTTTCATGAGCAGATCAGTCACAGCTCATTTTTGCACCAGTTTACCTATTTTGCTTGTACCAATGATGAGCCAAGCTGTATATGGATACTTTGATTCTTGCTCCTTCTGTATTGCTCCTCACCGCCAGACTTACCCCTTTTTATTTCCAGCTGAGTTTTTTCTGCCTTAACCTCAATTGTTTGGCGCACTAAGTAAGTGAGGCGGTGGGTGTTGATATCCCAAGCCACAAGAGGTGGCAATGCACTCAGGCAGGGAGAACTTTACATTTAGTTTCAATTGAGTCACACCGTTTTCAATTGCAGTTTTTCTAAACAAACTTTCCACCTGATTTCCATTTTTGATGCTTTAAGATAGTTTTTATATTAACCAAGAATTCAAGAAAAATCTTTTTTCTGTTGACATTCCTGGGAGCTGTTTCAAATTTGACTCAATTTATGTCTACACATTGTTAAATATATATTCTGTAATAAGTTATTGTGTTATTCCTCAAGGTTCTTATAATTGCATTGTGTCTAAAAAACACTTAAACATACATAAATAAGATATACAAGTTTATAAACATCTATAAGTGTATTGATTAGACAAGAAATTTCATCCTTCACTTACTTTCTCAGTCAAATTGAGTCATATGAGGAATTCTGAATATTGTGTCATTCTTTTTGTTTCTGTATGTGGAAGACATAGAAATTGTGTTTTCCTTTCCCCATTTAAGGAGTGTCTTGTGCTTAGAAGGAGTTTATTAAACCTTCATTTTTGTTTCATTTCTTACTATGTTCATGCCATTATCTGATAGTACCAAGTCCACTAACAAACAGAAATTGCCTTGAAATGTCACATAGGAACTACTTAGCTCAAATTATTTCACACTAGTTTGAAAATAAATGGTCACATTAATCCTAAGTTTTTTTGATAGCTACTTGTTTTTCTAAGAAAATTTTTAAGCCATTTACAGAAGAAGTTAGACTTTAAAAGTTTATATGGAAATTGAAAATACGTATACTCAGTTTCACGTTGGAGGAATGCAGAGCATTTTCTCTTTTCTCTTAAAGATACCATGCTAATTTTGTTTCATTATCTAATCATTTGGTCTTATTTACATATTTGTAGTAAAATGAAAGCTTAGATTTTTATATCTGAATAAATTAAAAATATTTGTACTTTTAATTAACAGCTAAATAAACTCTTCAAGAAAGATATTCCTCTACCTCTGTGTTTAAGATTATAAACTACTTACTACTGTGTTCTGCTCCCAGTTGGAACTTAAAAACTTTTGACTACAACTGGAAAATATCTGGCATACTGAAAACCAAAGAAATATTTTTGTATTACAGATATGTCCAGAAAAGGAAATGGACAGCACTAGAGCAGAGAATACAAAACCAACACCTAAGAAACCCCAGTGAAGTGCAAGGGAAGGAGGTCATTTATCTGCTCAGAAATGATCCTTCTGCTGAAATCATTCTTATGGTGGTAACACTTTGATCTTGTTTTCAATTTGAGCAAGCACAGTTTAAGTAATGTGTAATTTCATTACAAGCACTTGTCGAAAATCTTTTTTATTTTAAGTTAGGATAAGGGCTAAAAAACTTTGAAATAGGACATCAAAATTATCCTTCTGTTTTGCAAGAATATGTTGATAAATTACACTTCATTTGGAACATAATAAAAAAGCTTAGTATTTAGGTGTATACAGTGTCTCTGTTCAGAGTCAGACTGAGTGCAGTAGCCATCATCTGACATCCTAGATCTTCTCCATGGAAAAGTAGG
>NW_026011926.1:0-2808 GCF_001458135.2 Marmota marmota marmota | reverse complement strand
CTTGTACATTGCTGGTGGGACTGCAAATTGGTGCGGCCAATTTGGAAAGCAGTACTTCTGATCTTATCTTCTTAAACAGTGATCTTGTGAAGACAGTAGTATCTATAGAGACAGAAAAATAAATTAACAGGGATCTAAGAATTTTTCCCTTTTAAGTTTTTTTTTGAGCCTGAAATAATTTCAACATTTCTCTGAATTAGGAAATTTCTAAATGTTGTTATTTATACTAATATTTTTAAAGGAACAATTAGATCACTTAAGGAATTTTCCTCTGGCTAATTAATGTGTAAGGACTAGAATTCAGGAAGTAAAAAATTGGAATAATTGATAAAAAGCTGTGGTCTTTACTCTTTAAGCATATTCTGGCCAGTTTTAAATTATATAAAGACATAAAAATTTTCAGCAATTCTTCAGTTTCTAATTTATTTTTAATTATTGTTTCATTTTTCTTTCAGAACTCTTGATGTTTCAGTGAGCTTTAATGGAGGAAAATCTATCATTTCAAGCACACTAATAGTCACAGCCACAGAATGTGTAAGTAAAAAGCTATTTTTTTTTTTAAATACTCTTATCCAGAAATAATTTATGGAGCCTGAGCATTGTTGCACACTACAAGAAAGAAGGCACAGACAAGAACATTGGAAGACCATGAAATTGACATAAAATTGATTTTAGGTTGTTTAAAATTTCTGTTTGATTCCCTTTTAAGGGAATTTTAAGAGAGTATACATTTGATTTTGATATTTATAAAATTCAAAAGTCATTTAAAATTAAGATAAGAGAATAAAAAATGAAGAATTTTTTTCTTAGAATATTAAAAAGGAATTGACAGTTTTTCTGTTTGAGGTTAGAATTTAGTAGGTGTTTATATATTTTAAAATCCTTAGTGTACTTAATGGGTGACTTTATTATTATTATTATTTTAGTTGTCAATGGACCTTTATTTAATTTATTTATTTATAAGTGGTGCTGAGAATCAAACCCAATACCTCACATATGGCAGGCAAGCACTCTACCACTGAGCCACAATCCCAGCCTGACTTCATTATTTTATCCATCTTAAAAGTTAGTGTTTTCTAATATGGTAGCTTGATAATATCTTAGTTTGAAACTATCATTGAGATTATGAATTTATGTTGAAATGCAAACATAATAGTTAGTTTTGTGCATTTATAGAAAGATTTGATATTATATTGTTGAACATGAAAATAGGAAGCTCTAAATTAGACTGACTCCCTGGCTATTATTTTTACTTTGTAAAAAATATAAATCAAATCCAAGGTCTAAATGTTCTGATACGTAGATGCTAACCCACAGCAAAGGAGGGTGGGGAGAGGAAGAATAGAAGTTCATTGGATCATACAAAGGGGAGTGAAGGGAAAGGAGGGGGGATGGGAATAGGAAAAACAGTACAATGAATAGGTCATAACTCTCCTTTATTCATATATGAATACATGACCAGTGTAACTCCACATTATATACAACCACAAGAATGGGATCCTAATTGGAATGGGTTATACTCCATGTATATATAATATGTCAAAATATACTCTACTGTTATGTACATCTCATATTTTTATATAGTAATTCAGGAGATATCCTTCCTCTAGGAACACAGTAAAACAATTGAATGCTATCTGTGTAGAGGTGGTTGTGCTTCTCATTGTACAACAGCATTTCAGGAAAAAACTATCATGTAGTTGGAAACTTGGGCCACTTTGGAACTCCCTGGATGTCTTTGTTGACATTTTTTTTTTCTGTTTTGAAAATATTAGATTTGTTTAAAGTTATTTCCCCCCCTTCATCTGTAATGTGTTTTGCAATTTGTAAGTTTTGTGGATGTTGCAATTTTTAGGTTTTCTGGCTTCTCAGGATGTGGTTGGTTGAGGTTACAAATATTTGTACTGTGTAGTTTCTCAGTGCTTAGCTTCAGAAATGGCATTCTTTCTCTATCCATCTTCTTATTCTTCACCTCCAGCTATTTTAGGGAAATGGGTTTATGCTCCTGCTTTATAACCGGGTACTAGTTCCATGTGCAGGGATGCTGAGGCTGAATGACTCATTGAAATTTATTGGTTGATAATAAGAAAGGTGTATCCAGGTCTTGCTAGGTCTCAGGAGGGTATTATGACATGAGGTAGTTTTTGTTTCAGAAGAAGGAAGCTTGGTTGTGTCAGAGATAGGGAGAAGGTGAAGGGGCAAGTTGCCATATTAAATAGGGGTCAAGGTGATTCTCACTGAGAAGGTAAGATTTGAGCCAAGACTTGAGGAAGGAAAGGAAGTGAGCCCCAAAGACCATCTGATGGACAAGTGTTCCACAGACAGAGCACTTAGAACCAGGTCTGACGTGGGACAATATCTGGAAGTTTAAAAAATAGCTAGGCAATCAGTGTGGTGGAGTGGAGGTGATAGGAAGAGAGTAAGAATCTCCGGATGAGGAGAGAGAGATGGGAGGGTGCAGAGCAGGTGGGAGAATGAGTCATTATAAGGAGTTGAACTTTCTCCAGGGAAACAGGGAGGCATAATTTAATAGGATTTGAATTATCACTTTAAAAAGATCACTCTGGCTGCTGTGTGAAAATGGGCTTTACTGGTGGGGACAAAATGGAAACATTGAGCTCAACTCTGTGGCTATTTTAGTAATCCAGGAGCTGGGAAGAGAGGTAGATGGCCCCATTGGAATGAAAACAGTGGAAGTGGGGAGAAGTAGTTGAATTTGGGATTTCTTTTTTTTTTTTTTGGTGGTGCCAGGGATCGAACCCAGGGCCTTGTGCATGTGAGGCAAGCACTTTACCAACTGAACAATAT
>NW_026011925.1:0-2808 GCF_001458135.2 Marmota marmota marmota | reverse complement strand
CAGGGTTCTCCGGCCGTTCAGGAGAGCGAAGGCGAGCCCCAGCCCAGGGAGCCGCGCGCCGGAGTCGCGGCTCCGCTCTTTCCCCCGAACTTTTAAGCCAAATCGGGCGGCAAACCCCTCCCTGGACCCACCCCCTTGGCCGACTACGGTCACAGCCACAGGCCGGGCCTCCAGCCCCCTTTGTTGTAATTCGAGAGCGGCCACTCCCGGGCCAGAGGGGGCTCTGCGGGGGAGGCTGCGCGCCAGCCAGCGGGGCAGCCCTTCCCAGGCTCTTCGCGCCCAGGTTTCCGGAGTCGGAGGAGCGGGCGGGAAAAGGGTGCACTTTTCCGGCAGGGGAGACTCCCAATCCCGACCCCACAGCGCTCCTGAATTTAACCTTTCGATGTCCCCATTTACCAGTATCATCCAGTTCCATATCCAAAACCCTAGCCCTCCCTGGCACTTAGTAGACGCTCAATAAAAAGTAAGGCATGAAAGTGATCACAGATTTTCATCTACCTCGCTTGGGTTTCACTTCCCTTCACCTGTAGGTGGAAACAGATTCCGAACATGAAAACAAACAGCCTCCTTTCTGCCAGCAGACCACATCTGAGTCTTGGCCTAGTCTCTCTTCCCTCAGGACCAGTCTTCTCCTTTGCAAATTAAAGGCTTTGGATCCTGTGACCTCTAAGTCTCCCCCCCACACACACACACACATATCCCCACTGCTGCACCAGGCCCCAGATTAACAAGCCCTGCACTCCAGAAATTGAAGGAGACACAGCTAGGGGGTGGACATGGTGCAGAAGGACATAACATGTCTGGCTCTGAGGTTTGCAGTGGGGCTCTCTCCTAAGGCCAGGGAAAGCCCTCTGTACAGATTGCCCTTCCTGCAAGAGCAAGGCTTTGCCTGTGGAAGCAGCCAGTTCTAAAACAAAGGACCAGCTGGGGGTCCTCTGTAAGAAGGGAACTGTCAGCTCTTCTAGGACAGACACTGACTTTAGGGTGGCAATCCTCTCAGGACTCCTCCTCAGTCCTCTCCTCTTCCCTGGGCCCTAGGCAGAGCTCTACACCAGCGGGCTTCTCTCCTCAGTCATGGGATTGCAAATCCATCCGCCATTTAACACCAGGACATTTCCTCCTTGGCCTCTGGACATTCCTATGACCATGGCCAACTCCAAACTTGGCACCCCAACTCAAGCCCACTCCAACCCCTGAGAGATCTCAGAGGCAAAAATGGGGGCTTCTCAGGCCCCTTGAGATGTGAATTAGCCAGGGGTCTCACAGACAGAGGACCAGTAGAAGAGGGGGTGTGATCATAAGAAGTCAAGGGGAGATGTGTTTGTGGTGTAGGAACAGTTCAGAATCTCAAGTGTGGCAAGAAACTATGATAGAATTATGTAGAACTTACTACACCCAATACAATTTCAGTTGAAAATTAAAAAACAAAACAACAACAACAAAATACACAGTAGTTCCAGGGCCCTCAGAATGCAATCCAAACCTGTTGGTGCAACTGACAAAGTGACTTGGTCATTCCCAACATACCTGTCTCTCAACTGCACACTCCTCACTGCTGTTGGCCTTCCTTGCTGTCCTCTAGTACCTGCTGTTTCATCCCCAGGACCTTTGACCATACCATTGCCTTGTTGGTTGTCTGCCTAACAACACCTAGTTCTTTGAGATGTCACTCAACTATCACTGTCAACATTTTGTACGGTGCCTGCACACAGCAAATGCTCAATAAATGCTGGTGGAACTGAGCTCTCTCCTCTTCCCTCTCCCTTTTCTCCCATCCCTCCACAACCAGTCCAAACCCTCTTGCTAAAGCATTAACTAATAAGATATAAAATGAAAGGAAACCAACTTTGAAAACTGTTTCGTCTAGTTCTGACAAAAAGCAAGCTTCTTGTGAAATAATTAGAACATATGAAATTGTAGTTGCTGGATCCTATGGTAACTCTACTTTTCATTTTATGAGATAGGAAATGATGGTTTTTTTTAAGAGAGAGAGAGAGAGAGAGAGAATTTTTTAATATTTATTTTTTAATTTTAGGCGGACACAACATCTTTGTATGTGGTGCTGAGGATTGAACCTGGGCCGCCCGCATGACAGGCGAGCGCGCTACTGCTTGAGCCACATCCCCAGCCTGGAAATGATGTTTTGATACATGGATACATTGTTGAATTATCAAATCAGGGTTTCCATCACCTTACACATCTTTCATTAATTTGGGGCGGGAACATTCAAAACCCTCTTCTCTTTTGAAATATACAACACATTATTGATAACTAGTCACACTACTGTGCATAGAACACAAGAACTTGTTCCTCCAATCTAACCCTAGCATTGTGCCCATTGACCACCCCCTCTCCATCTCCCTTTCCCCTGCCCTCTGCAGGCTCTGGTAACCACTATTCTATCCTGTTTTAATGAGATAACATTTTTATGTTTTACACAAGAGTGAGATGATGTGGTATTTGTGTTGCTGTGCCTTGCTTATTTCACTTAACACAGGGTCCTCCAGGTTCCTGCATGTTGTCACAAATAACGAGATCACTGTGTGTGTGTGTGTGTGTGTGTGTGTGTGATTGTTAAGAAATGTCCCCTGAAAAGATCATGTTTCGGGCTGGGGATGTGGCTCAAGCAGTAGCGCGCTCGCCTGGCATTCGGGCGGCCCAGGTTTGATCCTCAGCACCACATACAAAGATGTTGTGTCCGCCAAAAACTTAAAAATAAATATTAAAAAATTCTCTCTCTCTCTCTCTCTCTCTCTCTCTCTCTCTAAAAAAAAAAAAAAATCATGTTTTTAAAGCATGGTCCCCAAT
>NW_026011924.1:0-2809 GCF_001458135.2 Marmota marmota marmota | reverse complement strand
AAAAAAAAAAAAAAAGAATCAGGGGCTGGGGTTGTGGCTCAGCGATAGAGTGCTTGCCTCGCACGTGGGAGATCCTGGGTTCGATCCTCTGTACCACATAAAAATAAATAAGTGAAATAAAGGTATTGTGACCAACTACAACCAAAAGTAAATAAATAAATATTTAAAAAAATAAAAAAATATCAGCTGACAGTTCCTCCTATTTCTGCAACTTCCACTCTTCCCCTGGCACCCACTCCTCCAGACATCTTGAATTCAACAGGTCCAAATCAAGGATCTTGCCCCTATCTGCTCTTTTTCACCTTTGTTCACCATTGTGGGAAACGGTTTCACCATCTGTCTAGTTGCCCAAATTTGGGACTGAGAAATTGTTTCCTTCTCTCTCTGAATTTTGACACCTCCATTTAACACCTCCATCTACATCATTGGCAGACTCATCTCTCTAACACATCCCGAATCCATCCTTCCCTATTCATTCAGCTCAGGTCTCAATGTCACTTATATGGAATGCTGTTGTAACCTCCAGTTGTCCCCATTGCCTCCAGTCTCTAGTCCCTCTAACCCCTTCTCCCAAATTGCATCAGAATAACCTGTCATCCTTTTGCTTAACAAGCCAATTGTTTTCATGATGTATTTGAATGATATAAAGTCCTTTTTATGCAGGCCTTCTTTATCTTTCCATCCTCTTTTCTTGTTATTCATCCATTTACACTGTATTCTCCACCATATGGAAAGACTTTGAAATTTCTGGTTCAGACACCTCTGTGTCTTACAAATGCAGTTTCCTGTGTCTGGAAAGCTGTTCCTCATTTCTTGCCTGACTCTTCTAAAGGGTTTTTTTTGATTTTGTTTTTCCTGGGGTTTGAATCCAGAGGTGCTTAACCACTGAGCAACCCCCCCCCAATCTTATTTTTGTTTTTTATTTTGAGACAGGGTCTCACCAAGTTGCTTAGGGACTTACTACATTGCTGAGGCTGGCCTTGAACTTAAATTGCTGGGATTATAGGTGTGTGCCACCATGCCTAGCTCTTGTTTACTTTTTTAAAAAAATTTTTATTATTGGTTGTTCAAAATATTACATAGTTCTTGACATATCATATTTCATACATTTGATTCAAGTGGGTTATGAACTCCCATTTTTACCCCGTATACAGATTGCAGAATCACATCGGTTACACATCCACTGTTTTACATATTGCCATACTAGTATCTGATGTGTTCTGCTGCCTTTCCTATCCTCTACTATCCCCCCTCCCCTCTCTTGTTTACTTTTTACTTTTTTAAACTTAAACTTTTCTCTCCATTTTATTCTGTTATCATAATCAAAATGTTATGTGCCTATTTACAATTCTTAACTTATCTTGTTTTTATATTAAGAGAAAGCAGATGAAATTCCCTGGAAAGTTCTATTCCTTAGAATCTATTTGTAACTTGAGCAGATTTAATAAACAAGTAATTATTAGGGAATGGGAAAAAGCATAAAAACCATTAAAAATCCTATGTGGAAGTAATTACTTTTAGAAGAGAATTGCATATATTTGAGGGACAGAATTATGTATTTAATATATCTTTACTTTTATAGTATCCAATTTCATTTTTTTCCTTCTTGCAAACCAAATGCCAAGTTTCATTTGATGTGTTTTTTAAAATAACAAAATCTGTGCCTTCTAGTTGTAAAATGTTCATATATGTACATTATTTTAATTTTTTTTCTAGGGTGATTGTGCAAGCTTCTTTTTGTTTATTTAACCTGCCACTAGCTGACCTGATCCATGCAGATTTACTGAAGTTCAATAGGCAGTAAGTATATTTATTCAGATATTAGCTATAAAAATGTCAGATGCAGGTAGGACCTATCAGAGTCGCTATATCTCAGTTATATTAATACTATAAATCACATACAAGAGAGATGGTCATAAGAGGCATCATTAGGAATTGGGGAGTAGAATATCATAGGATATTCCTATTTGTTTGCCCTGCACCATTTCCCTCCACTTTTGAAAGGGCATCATTATTTTTATCCCTCAGGCTCACACAGCCAATGTTACAACAGGGTTAAAATTCAGAAGTAAATCAAAATCTTAGTTAGCTATAGGTTCTACATAGTGCCATACACACCAGACAGTAAGGTAAAGTGACCTGTGCTCGGTGACGTTCTAAGAATTAAAATTTAAAAAAAATCAAGCTTCATCGTATCCTTTCTTACTTGAAAAAGTCTTAAGCTGATGATAACATGTTTTGTTCTTTGGTATGATTATAAATGTTTTAGGTCAGATATAAAATTCTCTTGGTTGACAAATATTTGCGGATATATACCTCCTTTTGCATTCTAAAGAGGAATGAATTATGTTACAGCCTTTTTTGTTAACTTTGTAGAAACATATTGCACAGTCTCTCTCTTTTTTAAGGCAACTGAAATGGAGGAGAGCTTTGCCCACTGCTTGTTCTCCTCTTTATATATGATTCCTTCAACACAGTCCTGTTGCTGTCATAATCATAGCAATAAGCAAGCTGATGAGTGCCTTACAGTACAGGACCATATCTTCAGTCTAATGACCTTCATGCTTAGAAAGACTGAGAAGACTTTTTGTTTTTCCTTAAAAAAATGATTAAGTGCCAGGAGCAGTGGCTCACGCCTGTAATCCCAGCAGCTCAGGAGGCTGAGGCTGGAGGATCGAAAGTTCAAAGCCAATCTCAGCAATTTAGTGAGGTTCTAAGTAACTCAACGAGACCTTGTCTCTAAATAAAAATATAAAAAAGGGCTGGGGATGTGGCTCAGTGGTTAAGCACTTCTGGGCTCAATCTGCGA
>NW_026011923.1:0-2809 GCF_001458135.2 Marmota marmota marmota | reverse complement strand
ATTGAAAGTAAGAAATTTCCTCATATGAGCCTTGAGACAAGTGAGACAAATCATTTCCTCAGACATCAGTCTCTCGCTAAACAACACCTATAATATTGGAAGCATATCCACCCTTCCTCCTAAGAAAGTAGTCATGAATTATGTTTGTCTTGCTGGGTTGGGCATGGGGTTGATAGCAAGTGAATGGAAATGGCCTTTTTTACCTCTTTAAATAAAACTGTGTATTCCTGGAATACCCCAATTTCATAACTGGCTTATGCAATGTTCTTATGGGATCATTGGACCATAATCTTTGTGTGTCAATATTTGTGAGGAAGTGAGGTCTGGGGGGCTTTATATTCTGAAAAATTTCAGACATCACTCAAGGAAAACATTTTTATTTAATAAAAAAGTCTATACTAGGCTATTCATATTATAATGTGACTTTCCTTCAAGTATAATTTCTTAAATGTGAGCTACATTGTAGCATAACATTCATTTTACAGGAAAGCTTAAATACACTTCAGCCACTTTTATCTTATGACCCATTGAGTAACTACAAATAATAACATTTATGATATTTGTGGTATTGTTTAAATATCCTAAACCTTTTGGGTTTTCAAGTTGCAATATTCTTGTAAAATATGTATTATTTAAATTATTTTTCAATGCTAAATAGCTGAATGTATCCAATTAAAGTCATATGCATTCTCCAAATTTATAATTCAATTTTCTCAATAAAGTTTAGTCAAATAGTATTTTTTGTGAGCCCTGAAATAAGAGAAGCTGATGAGCACACTTAAAGATTTTTATATTTTAAGGTGTTAGATTATAAACCAAATCTGATTATAAACCAAATCAAATGATGTAGTCTGTTGGTAATGCTTTCCATTAAATTTTTAATTTGGTTTATTGATTCTTCAATTTCAAGAGTTTCCAAATTATCCTTCTTCAAAATCTATATCTCCTTCTTGACATGATCTTTCACTTCTAATATTTTCTCTCTGATTCCAATCCTTACCTCATTTTTTACCTCTTATGTCTTCTTATCTTTGAACTTTCTAAATTTATTCCTTGACATTTCCTACACTGCAGTATCAGTAGAGTCTATTGTTGAATCATTCTGTTTTGGATGTTTTCTTCTCTTGTTTTTTTCATATTGTTTATGTATCAACCCATCTATTCAAATGGATCTGAAACAGTGGGGTTTCTACTCTACCAGCTTTTAGTTATCCTGTAATTTTCCAGTGCCTCAGAGATTAAGGGAAGTCAAATAACTGCAAAAACCTATGCATATAACATATAGGATTAAATTAAGTACTTCGTTCCTATTATGACATGTACAATGTTGATTGACACAATAAATAGAAATTGTAGGGTCAGCAATTTCTATCATTAAAGATAGTAGTTAATCATGAATTATGTCCATCAAAAACTCAAACAATTGGTATTACCTATGACTTCCAGTGTTTTAACTGCTTCTGTTGCATTAGTGGTGGGGTCTGACATTATACAAACTAACCAGTGGTAAGAGAAGTTAAAAATAGAGATAATTAAGAGTAAAGAAGAATATATTAGGGAGACAAAGACTTGCGATTTCAAAATAGGGCTGATCCATAGACAACATATTGTTCATTATTTATGAGGGGGAAGAGAAGAAATAAAAGTAAAAGAAAAATTAGAGGAAGAGTGAAAGAGAGAACAATGAGTCTGGCTTCTGTTGGTTTAACATCTATTTATTTATAGATTTTTAAATTACTGCATTATAGACATACACAACATTGAAATTCTCCATGCTTTATTCATAGATGTACAAAGAGAGTTTAGTTTGTTTCATTCTACTGTTCATCCCTCTGTTTGTCCTCCATGCCTTCCATGTAACCCCTTCCACAGATATCTCTGCTATTTTTGTTGAATGCCCTCTTTTCCATTATGTGGTCGAGTATTTACATATGAGGGGAAATATTTGACCTTTGGCTTCCTGAGTATGGCTTATTTCACTTAGATTTGTGTTCTCATTTCATCAATTTTCCACCTAGTGCCATAATTTAATTCTTTTTAATGACTAAGTAAAACTTCATTGTGTATATACACCATGTATTCTTTATCCATGAGTCTGTTGATGGGTTTGATGGCTGGTTCTGTAATTAGGTTATTATGAATTGTGTTGCTATAAGCACTGATGTGCCTGTGTTTCTATAGTATGCGATTTCAGATATTTGGGTATATACCAAGGAATGAGACAACTGGGTCAGATGGTAGTTCTATTCCAAGTTTTGAAAGGGCTATTCATCCAGTTTTCAAGTACTAATTTGAAGTCCTACCAACACTGCATTTCCCCATGAATTATTCTTTTTTTCTTTTTTAAAATTATTTTCAGGTGTATGTACAGTAAAGTGTATTTTGACATATTATACATACATGTACTATAAATTTCCATTCTTGTGCTATATATACTGTAGAGTTAAACAGGTTGTGTAATTCATATAAGTACATAGGAAAGTTATGTCTGTTTCATTCTACTATTTTTCCTATTCCCATCCTCTCCTTTCCCTTCATCCTTCTATGTCTAATCCAATAAACTTTATTCTTCCTTTCCCCCCAAATGTTCTGTCTGATATGTGGGTCTCTGCACAATATTCTTGATAATTGATATTTTGAGTGGAGTGAGATAAAATCTCCATGCAGTTTTTTTTAATCTAATAGTTTTATTGAAGTATAGGGAAAGAGCAAGGACATTATAACAGACTTTCTCTTCCTTGTAGTTTTGATTGTCATTTCCCTGATTCCTAAAGATGTTTTATGTATATTTACACACACACACACACAC
>NW_026011922.1:0-2809 GCF_001458135.2 Marmota marmota marmota | reverse complement strand
TATATATATATATATATATGCATTTATTTATTTATACATATAAATCAAAACCAGGCCAACTTTAGGAAAACAACATATTACATGTGTTTTCCCCATCCAAGCAGCACAAAAGTCAAACAAGCCTAACTGAAGCCAGACAGTGCTTTTGTTCTGAATGAGCATACAAAGCTTTAATTATCTCATCTTTTAGAGCATTTCTTACTAGTTTTTGTTTGTTTTTTGGTACCAGGGGATTGAGCCCAGGGGCACTTACCCACTGAACCACACTCCCAGCCCTTTTCTAAAATTTATTTAGAGATAGGGTCTCACTAAGTTGCTTAGGGCCTCCCCAAGTTGCTGAGGCTCACTTTGAACTCATGATCCTCCTGCCTCGGCCTCCTGAGCTACTAGGATTACACGTGTGTGCCACCACACCTGGCCCTTTAGAGCATTTCTGACTTGAAGATGTCATGCAATAATTGGGAGCAGTAGGTTACTGTATTTTGAATCATATTTGAACTTTCCAAAGCTCATAATCTGGGCTAAATATGTACTAATGTCTATTGACTTTCTGTGAGTGATAGGAAAGAAAAGTTTCACGGCTTGCAAGTTGGCTGGAAAGATATGTGCCAACTACTGAAGGTCTCACAAAGATTCTGAGCAATGGATTTTCCAAAATTCTTCATTGTGAAGAATTTGAAAATATCAAGGTCTTCAGGAACTGTAACTGGAAATTACATATAAAACTTTGTCCCTGTGAGATTTCTGTATTATGTCAAATTTATGCCATGTTCCAATGATAAGTAGCATTCATAGTTTGGTATCAAATGAGAAACATGCTTTTTATAATCAGGTTAAATGTTTATTTCAATTTCATGTTTTGTGTCATTTACATAGACCACATGTCTCAAGTAATTAATGCAATCATGGTAACTAGAAAATGTTTAAAGGGATGTATTACCTAAAAGGTAATAATGGGAAAACTTGTGCTACATGTGAGGAGTTGCCACATTCTCCTGAGCAGTGGTATGGACAAAAGGGAACTTAGTCTCCCCAAATGCTTTGATACAGCAGAAATTTCCCTGGGAGAAGTTGCCAATCATGATAGCCACTATCTGCCTTTGTAGTTAACACACAGTATCAAAGACCAGCAAAGTTGTGTTTCTTCTGCACTTAACCCTTAAAATTTAACTTCTTAGTTTCCTGCTCAGGTTTAAAACAATTTCTTTGAAGTCTTCCTTGGGAACTATACTTCTATTTTAAAATGGAATATTCTCCATGAATGATTAATATAAATTTCTTATTCCACCTTTATGATGATAAATTCAAAGCAAACTGAGGAGCAGTCTTCAGTACCATTATCTCTTACAGGAAATGTTTTATATTAACTTCATGGCTGGCTGCCTCTCAACTATAGTTTATAAGAAATGCCTTCAGGTCACCTACAGATGCATCCATTTCCATGCAAAAATTGTTTTCATACATACATATATAAAATACATATGTATACATGGCAGGATTTTGTGCACTAATCCTTGTTACATGCAGGGGTTGAAGTGTTCAAGGTTTCCAGTGGTTTGATGACATGATTTTCCAGTACTTGTTCCAAGCTTCTTTTATAATCATTATTTCTATGAAGTCATTCAACTTGGAAATAATTGCTTGCCAAAATTGAGTTTCTCTGGTGAACCATTCAACACAGCTTTGGTTTTTACAAAGAACGCCATTCTTTCTGTGCTGTTAATCTTGGCTTAGAAACTACATATTATCCTTTCCACTTGAACAGTTCAGCTCCTGTTCTCTTAGTTATACTCTGGAGCCATTAGACTTACTTCTGGAATATAAATGTGAGTCACCTAGTCAGTGACTCTTTCAAAATAGATTTTACAAATATAACTATATGGAACCTCTTCCCATTTAGTAGCTAGTAGAAATTTGAGGACTCCCCAAACAGTTCCCAAACTCGCTTTGTATAAGAAAACTATTAGCTTTGTATTACATGGAGTTTTGTTACGTAGTCTCATTTTAACTTTCTTTGGTTTGTTTTTGGTACCAGGCATTAAGCCAGGGTTCTCCCCAGCCTTGTAAATTTTGATACAGGGTCTTGCTAAGTTGCTGAGGCTGGCTTTGAACTTGTGATCCTCCTGACTTAGCCTCCCAACAGGCATGTCCTGAGGCCCCAAACTTCAATTTTAACTTTTGAGATTGTTGCAATATCATGTCCCAAAACTTGACATAGAAGCTAAATTATTAAAATAAATTAGTGCTTCCTGTAAAAATACGCCTAAGCACTTAATTCTAATTTTGTTTCTTTTAATCTTACCTCATTTAAAATTGCACTTCTGAAATGCTGTTAACAGAAAGTCATAGCTTGAAAATTTGATAAACAAATTAATAATTTAGGTATTCAGCAGATTCATGTAAACAATACACTACAATTTCATTATCAATTTATCTCCCAAGCCGAATGACTCAAAAATCTTTGAAATGGAACATGCATGGACTCAAGAAAGCAGGCTGCTCATAGCCTGTACGTACACTATGGAAATTAAAATTGCTTTGTTTTATGTTCACAATGAAGTCTCTGAAGGTAGAGGATTTTCCTTTGTCAAATACTAGTGAAGTTATGTCTGCATGTCTTCCATTTTCAGAGAAACTGGGTCATGGATAATTACCAGGCAAAACATGTTTGTAAAGGTGATTTGCACACAAGAATTCTCACACACTGAAAATGTATCAAATTCATGATGCTACTCCATCAAAATTGAATATAGGTCACTGAAAAGGGAAATGTTTAAAACAATAGAAAAACAGAAATTATATATATATA
>NW_026011921.1:0-2809 GCF_001458135.2 Marmota marmota marmota | reverse complement strand
CCTCACACATGCTAGGCAAGTGTTCTACCACTGATGTTCTTAATGTGAAAAAAATCAAGTTTCAATATTGGCAACTGATTTTTTTAATGTCTGTCATTTACCATGAGTAGAACCCCACTGGAGAAAACAAAACACGGTGGTAGGCTGCCATTTTTTCCTTTTGTTACCAGGGATTCAATCCAGGAGTACTTAACCATTGAGTCACACCCCCAGTCCTTTTTATTTTTTGAGACAGGATCTCTAAGTTGCTGAGCTTGGCTTTGAACTTGTGATCCTCCTATCTCAGCCTCCCAAATGGCTGGGAATAACAGACTTGTATCACCACTCCCAGCTAGGCTGTCCATTTTTGACTGATGGCTAAAACAACTGATGCTTCTTCCTGTTACCAGCCTCGATCACTTCTGTTCACTTTGCTCACAGTCACCATAGCATCTCCCAAGGCTGAAATCATATCAGTTCATCCCACTGCTTGACACCTCCCTCACTACCCCACCTCAAGTTATCCACAAAATGAAATCTAGCTGATTTAAGCAGGCTGCCAGACTTGTCACTGACTGACTCCAGCTCATCCCCCCACCGCCCCTGTGTTCTCCCAGGGCAAACACTCATCAGTTCCTTTGTTCCCTCCCCTATCACTCATCCACCCCACTGTGGAGTCTTCTCACATGTCTGTATCCCCATTGGACTCTGATGATCCTTGACACAGGGACTATGGGACTCTGTGTGTGTGTGTGTGTGTGTGTGTGTGTGTGTGTTGGTATGGGGATTGAACCCATGGGTGCTTTACCACTGAGCTACATCTCCAGCCATTTTTTAAAAAAATTGAGACAGGTTCTCATTAGGTTGTTTAGGGCCTCACTAAGTTGCTGAGGCTGACCTCAAACTTGTGATCCCTCTGCCTCAGCCTCCCTAGTGGTTGGGATTACAGGCCACTGCACCTGGTTGGCAAATGTTTTTAAAACAATTTTTTTAAAGTGAAAAAAGATGGCTATTAGCCAAGTAAACAGAATTGTCTTAGTAATGTTTATCTTCCACCCCATTTATTCATAATCAAGACCTGAGCATCCCTTCAATAAGAATGATTTTGTTCTTTCCCTCATTGGTCCCCTCCCCCCAGGTGCTGACAGGTCCAAGTCCCATTAGTGCTCTGTGAGCCAGGTGAGCAGGCCTTCTGTCCCAGCGGGTCTTCTTATTGGCAGGTCTCTGGAGTTTCTTGAGCTTCCTTAATCCTCTTTCTCTTGAGTTTTGGCTTTTGAGGAAGTTTCGTTAAAGAACCTGAAAGTGAGAAGGTCAGAGAAGGAAGGTCCTGAGGATATCATGGATGGTAAGAGAATCTCTGCAACATAGGGGAAGGTGGAGGGGGCAGAAAGGAAAAATAACACAATTTTGTCTTCCTTCCAACTGTGTTCCTTTTTCCTTACTGGAACCCCATACGGTAAGGAGACAACATCACTCCCAACATACAGATGAGGAAGAGTAAGGAAGGGATCCCCGCCCAAAGCTTTGCAGCAAGTTAGGGGCACAGTCAAGACCAGACCCAAGTTTTCTTGACCTCTGGCTTTGTGTTCTGATACCTTCCTACCTCTTGGGTCTAATACCCCAATTCCAAGTGTGTTGCTGCTGGGCTGTAATCAAACACTAATTACCAAGCGTTTTGTTTGTGGTACTTGGGATTGAGCCCAGAGGTGCTTGACCACTGATCCATACCCCCAGCTCTTCTTATTGTTTATTTTGAGACAGGGTCTCGCTATATTGCTTAAAGTCTCACTTAGTTGCTGAGGCTGGTTTGAACTTGCAATCCTCCTGCCTCAGTCTCCCAAGTTGCTGGGATTACAGGCGTGCCCCAACATGCACCACTACACCCAGGTTACTTTATTTTTTAATATATTTTTTTTGTAGTTGTACACAATACCTTTATTTCATTCATTCATTTATTTAATGTGGTGCTGAGGATCGAACCCAGGGCCTTGCACATGCGAGGCGAGCGCTCTACCGCTGAGCCATAACCCCAGCATTCCCCCCCTCCAGGTTACTTTTAATTACAGGGGTTGATTCTGTGATTAATCTTGCCTGCTCATAGTGGATTCACCAGGTATCATGTGCTTCCTCATGTAACAATGGGCAGGACACAACCTCATCTCTCATGTATCAACAAAATGTTTAATTCATCAATATCTTTTTTTTTGAGGGGCTGGGAATTGAAACTGGGGCCTTATGCATGCTAGGCAAGCACTCTACCCCTGAGCCACATCCTCAGCCCAATACTTTCATCTAACATCCTGTTTATAGGTAAATAAACAAGCTGAAAGATGCAAAAAAAAAAAAAAAAAACAGAACATGGAACATTCCATAGAACAATACTGATATCTTCAACCAGTCAAGGGTATTAAAAAGGGGGCACAACAGGGGCTGGGATTGTGGCTCAGTGGTAGAGTGCTCACCTAGCATGCATGAGGCACTGGGTTTGATCCTCAGCACCATAAATATAAAATAAAGATATTGTGTCCACCTAAAACTAAGAAATAAATATTAAAAAAGGGGGACACAACTTTGTTAGGTAAAAAGATTTAAGAGACAACCAGGTGAAATGCATCATTTGGGAAAACAGAGCTATCATTATTTCTGAAATTTGAATGTATTTCAACTATCACATGAATGGAAAATGTTGACCTGGAAAAGTTTATGCCATTAACTTTTTAAATATATTTTTTAGTTGTAGATGGACACAATACTTTTATTTATTTATTTTTATATGGTGCTAGGTGAGCCACAACCACAGCCCCTAATGCCATTAATTTACAATGTAAAA
>NW_026011920.1:0-2809 GCF_001458135.2 Marmota marmota marmota | reverse complement strand
TTTTTTTTTTTTTTTTTTTTTTTTTTTTTTTTTTTTTTTTTTTTTTTTTGTGTGTGTGTGTGAGTGTGTGTATGTGTGTGTTACTGGGGATTGAACCCAGGAGCATTCTCCCTCTGAGCTATATCCCCATCCTTTTATTATTATTATTTTATTTCATTTTGAGACAGGGTCTCGCTTAAGTTGCCCAAGTAGGCCTCAAATTGTGATCCTCCTGTCTCAGCCTCTTGAGTTGCTAGGATTACAGGCCTGTGACACCATGCTTGGCTGGATACATAGTATCTTGAGGGACACTGACTTTCTCTTATACCCAGTGGGAGATAGCGCAAGTTAGTGTTAATCTGTAGGAAGCCACTTTCTTGCATGCACATGAGGACAGTGGTTCCTTGGGATGCTGGTTGTACAAGCATACTAAGAAAGCAAGAAACTGGGTGTGGTGGTGCATGCCTGTAATCCCAGCAGCTCAGGAGACTGAGGCAGGAGGGTGTCGAGTTCAAAGCCAGCTTCAGCAAAAATGAGGTAGGTGCTAAGCAACTCAGTGAGACCCTGTCTCTAAATAAAATACAAAGTAAAGATGAGCACGTGGCTCAGTGGCTGAGTGTCCCTGAGTTTAATTCCGGGTAACCTCCACCCCCACCCCTACCCCCCAAAAAGAGAAAGAAAGCAAACTAAGCATCGTGCTGACGATGTCACTGCTTCTACAGCCTGAATATAAGGATATGTGTCACTCATCCAGCCCAAGACCACTGGACAAACACTGTGAGGGAAAGGAGGCACTCCTTGGTGGAGCACCCTGAGGGACGGGGTGCTATTCAGCCCACTGGGCTCTTTTGGGACAGCCGCTAGTCTCAGCTTTCCCCAGTAAATCTTACCTTGCACTCTTTCTCTGGGCATTGAGTTGCTTAGGGCCTCTCTAAGTTGCTGAGGCTGGCTTTGAACTTGGGATCTTCCTGCCTCAGCCCCCGGAGCCATTGGGATTGCAGGCACGTGCCACTGTGCCCAGCTAGGATCTGATATCTTTAGGGGCCCTCATCAGCCTACAGCAGATCCTGAAGCTTAAGTGTTGGTAGCTTCACAGTTAAGCCGCCTTTTTAGCCAACCCCTCACCTGAAGCTGTTTCCCCTCTAAAACTTTAAATTCCAACCTCCTGCCCTCCGACCCTAAGAGCAATCCTGCTACCAGCCCCCTCTGCCCGCAACCTCATCAGGACATCAGGACATCCAGCCTAGTCCGCTCCCTCATGTTTAAGAAGCCACTCTTCACTTCCTTCCTTGTTCAACTTAAACACCCCCCACCCCCACCTCCACCCCAACCCACTGGAATAGCCGCTGCCAGCAACTCGCAATCCTCCTGCCTCAGCCTCCTGAGCTGCTGGGATTACAGGTCAGCACCACCACGCCCGGCTGAGTTCAAGTTTTGAATTCACCATTTATGTGTCCACTCTCTGTGCTCTGATTTCCCCTCTACTGAAAGGCAGAAATGAGAGCACCCACTCGTAGGGTGGTTCAAAGCGTGAGTGAACTCCCATCTGTAGGATACTTCCAACAGAGCCTGGCGCTCAGGACAGCTGGTTTCATCTTCCCTCTTGACTCAAGGGAAGAAATCCTCTGCTGTCGGGTCAACCCCTATGGTGGGGTTCCAGATCCTTCCCCTCCCAATTACCTACTCAGGGAAGGCACTCTGGATCAGCCCCTCTCCCGCTGCAGTAATTGACACCTAAACAGCTTGCTCCCATTTAAAACGTGTACACACACACACACACACACACAAGCTGCTTCTTGCCAGATTCCCTCCAGCTACCGCCTCCACCTCCCTCCTGCCTTTCGCAGCCACCAGGATGGAGCTACCAGGACGAGCTGCCTGAACCCCATTTCCGCCCCTCCACTTGCCCCTCAGCGGGCTATAAACAGCCTCCCAGTTGCCCCCTCCCTGGCATCACCAACCTCTTCCCTGAGACGTCAGCCAGTAGTTACATTTCAGTCCTCATCCTGTCCCAAGCAGACCACAAGCCATGCAGGATTTGACCTTGCAGACTGTGCCCCAATCCATGCGCCCTACCACGCACAGCCACCTCCCTCTCTATTGCCATCGGCTCTAACCACTCTCAGCTATTGCCTGGGACCCTCCTTGGCCCTGTGTTCTCTCCCTGCCTCTCTGGGCCACCTCACCGCGCCTGTGGATCCACTTACTGCAAGATGCCAAAGACTCAACTTGCATCTCCAATTCCAGCTTCTCCCCTGGCCCCGACATTTTTTTCTTGCGCATTACAGTTGTACATACTGATGGGATTTGTCGTTACCTATCCCTACATGTGCACAATACACAGTGCAACAATGAAACTCGCAATGTCACTCACCAGCACTCCCCCCACTCCCCGTCCCTCACCTCTTGACCCCTTTTCTTTACTCATCTCCCTTTGATATTCACAAGATCCACCCCCATCTTTCTTTTTCTTGTTCCTCTCTAGCTGCTGCTTAGGAGAGAAAACATATGACCCTTGACTTTTTGAGTTAGATTTATTTTACTTAATGCTATGGTCTCTAGATCCATCCATTTTCCTTCAAATTAAATGAGGCAGGAGGGTGTGGAGTTCAAAGCCAGCTTCAGCAAAAATGAGGTAGGTGCTAAGCAACTCAGTGAGACCCTGTCTCTAAATAAAATACAAAGTAAAGATGAGGACGTGGCTCAGTGGCTGACTGTCCCTAAGTTCAATTCCAGGTAACCATCATTTCATTTTTGTTTATGGATGAATAAAATTCCATTATATACATATATATATATATATATATATATATATATATATATATATATA
>NW_026011919.1:0-2809 GCF_001458135.2 Marmota marmota marmota | reverse complement strand
AGATTTTTATCATTTATGAAAATCTATTTTTATTTATCATTGATGGACAATCTGCTTCATTTTAGAATACCAGGTTGAATACTATTTTTTCCTTTAAATCTTGAGGTTATTCTGTATTTATCATCTATAATCCATCATTAAGGATAAATACTTGGGTTTTATTCTTGCCTTCTTGAAGCTGACCATGGTTTTTCATTTCAGGATATTTTCTTTGTTTTAAGCATAGCTACTTGAGAAAATCTGGAGATATATTTAGCATATTTAAATATTATTGATTATAGCATTCAATCAAAATGGAATATTTGCAGAACTAATTTTCTTTTCAGTATATATATCTAGAAAAATGGATAAAATATGGAAAATAATATATCTGTTTTTTCAGACACCAAAAACAGGCATAGCAGGTGAGGGAAACCATAATCAATAAGTGCAGACTGGTTAGGCGAACTATAACTTTATTTTAAAAATGGTTCTTAATAAGTGCAGTTTGACAAAATGCTGTTAAAACTTATGGGTAAAGGGGAAGTAAAAATAATCAAAGTATACCACTGTAAGAAATACTTGAGTTCTGCCACCTGAGAGCAAACTATGGGGGAAACTTCATGTTATGATAGGAAAGAATCCCCCACTTTCCCTTCACCCTCTCACCCACTTAACCTCACCAGAAACCACCAAGCTGCCCAGAATAAAAGTTTTCAAGTTCAATAGTCACACTCTTTCCAACTACAAAAAGCAGTTACAATTCAACTTAACAAAGAAGCTAATGTGCAAAGTTAAGGGGATCTGAGACATCATATAAAAAGTTAGGTTAAAGATAATTCTGTTTCTTTTTTTTTTCTCTCTCTCTCTGTGTGTGTGTTTTGTTTTGTTTCAAGGGTGTGGCTATTCCTTGGTCACCTGAACTCAGCAAAGAAACTGTTATTTTGATGAAGTGTTAGTGGGTGACCCTCATTAAAAACAGACAAATGTTAAAAAAATTTTAAAAAGCCTAATTACAAAAAAAAAATATGTTGCTACTTTCTCCCTCCACATTTTGCTTTTTAAAGTATCTTTTAAAAAAATATTCGTTTTTTAGTTTTAGGTTGACACAATATCTTTATTTTTTTTTTATTTTTACATGGTGCTGAGAAGCGAACCCAGTGTTTCATGCATGCTAGGCAAGCACGCTACTACTTGAGCCATATCCCCAGCCCTAAAGTATCTTTTTTTAACTTTTGATTTTTATTTTTAGTCCTGAAAAGTAGACAGTAAAACAGCTTCTGGAAGAATTTACAACCAACTGCATGAGGGTCTGGGAAGCTGAGAGACTGAAGCAGGGCTGGGAGGAGCAGACCAGAAGTCTGACTAAGGAGAAGACTTCCCTTAGTCACTGGAGGCCAATTATAACTAAAATGAGACAAAAATCAATAAGTGTTTGTAAACCAGAAAATGACACAGATTATCAAGTTAGTATCAGTTATAAAAAATTCATATAATCAAGAAAATAGAGAAATCATGAACAGGATTAGAAAAATAGTAGATGTGAATTTTATTTTTAGAAGCTTATTGGTGATACATTAAAAAAATAAAGATGAATTTTATATTTTGATTTTAAATGGAAGGCAGAGAGATATGCAAGTCATATAGTACTTCACAAACCTTACTTCAGTTACAAAAGTATAATCAATTGATAACTTCTACTTATTTTACCCTCTATCTTCTTTGGCATTTCACCTGAGGTCACACTTGTAGAGTGTGACCAATAACTAAGCAAATAACTAACCAAGAAGATAGTCACTGAAGTTACACTCTTTCTCAGAAAACCCCAATCAATTTCAGAGCAAAGGTGTGATACAACACCTATTCATTTCCTTCTTTGGGAAAAGGTCCCCTTTGCAAATCAGATAGAAGAGGAAATTGGCCAACCTCTATCAAAATATTACTAGAAATAAATATGAGTTATCTTCATTTAGAAGTAAAGTGAAATAAAATAACACCATTGTACAGTATCTTTCAGGATTACCCTTGAAAAATAAAAAAAATGAAAAAAACTCTTTCTAAAGAGCAGAATACTTGGCAGCACACTTCATCCTTAACTTCACGTGGAAAAAGAAGTTACCTCAGGTAAGAAGATACATAAGAAGGTACATAAAATAATAGGAAGAAATCAAGTCTTGGTCAAAGGTTTAGAAGGAACTTATGAAGACTATAAAATTTGGGGGGTACAGTAATAAGGATGGATCTCTGAGAGAAGCAAAGCAGTGTAAATATCATGGGATTTCATGCTATCACATACCAAAGCACATACATCATGGACATTGTACAAGACAACCAACTTGACAACTGTACTTGGCTAGTTGTTTTTATCCAGCCTCTGATGCTGCACAGGATGAATGAAGACTGAGTACCATAGTGGTTTCCAGTCACCGTATTTTATCTATCAAATGCTTTTTCCAAATATCTAGCCAGCTAGGAGGAGAGATCTATCTCTAGGTTCTTGTTACAGCATCATTCTTTTCATCATTTTCTCATAATAAATTAACAAGTGGACGTCTTTTAACACAGAAATAATTTTAACCAGAAAAACCCAAACACTTTTTTTTAAATTTTTGCTTTTACAGACAATAAATGCTAAGCAAGTACCACTAATTAAGTGTCAATACATCATGCCTAAAATTGAATCAGACCACATTTAACAAAAATAAAGATATTACTATTGGTCTATGACTGACCATGGTATCCACTGTATTATCATCTAAAAAAAGAAACAAAAAGCTGCTGGCCTGGTAGAACTCTGGAACAGGTGATGGTGTTGCTAACACTTCTAAAA
>NW_026011918.1:0-2809 GCF_001458135.2 Marmota marmota marmota | reverse complement strand
CCCAACCTTTTAACATGAGTGTGTCTTCTTATATGACACTTTCATTTTATTCTTTTTAAGACAATGAGACAACAATGGTTCAACTAAGAAATATGGAAAGACTCAAAAAAGATGAATCAAATATTTTCATAACCATTTTAATTTTTGTTTTCATGATTTAAAAGTATGTAATAGATGAACTTTATACATTTCAGTAAGAAAATAACAAAAGTATGTTATTTGAAATATTGTAAATATTTAAAAGTTGCTATTAAAATAAGATAGATAATCCTGGTCTAAGGAAAACAGATGTGTGAGTTCCCAACTGCCCATTCTATTTGAATACTTTCCCCATAATATTAAAGCATCTGTTTCATACAATAACTCTAGTGAAGTCAGTTTTATTGGCACATTGTTTACAACACAACTCTAGAAACAAAATCGATATTGTAAAAGAGTCATTGAAACATATTATGTTTCATTGGAAATAAAAGGGGCAATTCTTAAACTTAGAGAATTTCTAAATTTTAAAAGAGAATATTTTAAAATATGTCAACAAGAGAAAAGACAAGGAAAGAAAGAAAATAACAATATATTTAAATACATTCCTAAACTTGAGTTTTCTCTTGGTTACAACTATAGTTGAAGAATAAAGAGCTTTAGTGTGTATATCCACATTGAAATACTCCATTATTGCTATAAAGCAATGTTTTCTGATTGTTTTATTTCATGTTTTATACAGTCCTTCTCTGATTTCAAAATAGTTCATTATAATCAAACCACTTTTAAGTGTCATGGTAACCAAAAGCAAACATTTGCAATAGATATACCAAAAATAATAAGCAAAGAATCAAAGCACACTAGGAGAGTAAATCACTAAATCACAATGTAAGACCGGAACAGAGTAAGAAAAAAGAAAAGAATTACAATAAAACAAAGAAGTTAAAAAATGACTAAAGTAAGACTTTATCAATAATTACCTGAAATGTCAGAGGATTAAATTCTCCAACCAAAGAACTAAGTGAGTCTGAATGAAATCACTGTTTTAAAGAAGGACCCAATTACATATGACATATATGACTCTGACTTCATCTTTAAGGACATACATAGAATGGAATTGGAGAAATGGAATAGGATATTCCAAACAAATGGAATCCAAAAGAAAGCCGTAGAGAGGAAGATGACAGAGTAAAGAAAAGAAGCAGGACTCAGCAGCTCCTCAGCACCACACTTACAATGCTTGAAGACTTCTCCTCTGTCAGGTGAGTAACAAGGGAACCTCACTAAAGTATAATATTGATTGTAATTTTAAAATTTTTATAAAGCTAAAGAAATTTGGTAACTTGAGCATAAGAAAAAATATCGTAGAGACATAACAACTCCAACTGCCAGTGGAGTGGGGGCAAGGAGTCCAGACGAAAGAGATGCATAGCTGGTGAATAAAGAAATATAAAGAAAAATTGTAGGGAAACCTGTAGCTTACAGAGGAATGCTGACTTTAATGGGCACAGAGTTGGTAGGGTCCCTTTCTCAGTGAAAATAAATCCAAAGCTATCTGTTGGCGTGAAAGCATTCCATGGGGGCAGTGAGTTCTCCATGAGCATGATGTGGAAAGACACTCTCCCTTCAGATAGCCCTCTGCCAGCACAGAACCTATTGGCAGGTGCAGAACACATTCCCAGGAGCTGAAAGTTACCCATGCAGCTATCATTGCCTGTGAACAGACAGGGGATTGGAAATTCATAAAGAAAGTTACCAGTAACTGACAACAACCACAACAAAAAAAAATTCCCAGAGAGTACCTGAGTCAGAGAGACTAAAGCAAGCACAAAGGACATTTTACCTGAGCCATTCAGCCCCTGGATCCCCAGGGAGAAAAATTCCATAATAGCTGTCACTTGGTAAGATGCTTACTGTGGCCATGCAAGTGCATCTGCACTCCAGGGCAGATACTGGTCAGGTCTCACCCCTTGACATTTGCTAGTGTGTCAGAAAAAAAGAAATCACAGAATAAATAAGACAGTTACACAAAGAACATAAGTAAAAAGCAGAAAGGTGAATATACTTCAATGCACAAGTTTACACTTCTGAAAATACTAGGAAATAAGCATACAAATCTCTTTCTAAAATTCACAATCCCCCAATAAATGATCCCAGTGACAGTGAGGTAGATGCAAGTCCAGAAAAAAACATTATAAAATACTAATTATTAAAATGTTCAATGAATTAAATAAAAATCTGAAAACGGAATCAAGGATGCAACTACAAAAGATAAAATACCACTTCAATAAAGAAATAGAAACAGTAAATAAAAAACTAATCAGAACTTCTAGAAATGAAAGATAAAAATCAATCAAATTAACAATTCATTTGAAAGTATCACTAACAGATTATATTGGGGAAAAATACAGTGTTAGCCCTTGAAGACAGAACTTCTGGTCTTGAAGACAGAGTATATGGACTTGCACACACAAAATGCACAAGTGAAAAATATAAAGAGAACATGATAAGAATTTACAAAAACTCTTGGATAACATCAAAAGACCAAACCTGAAAATAATTGAGATAGAAGAGAACCTTTTCAAAAAGATAGTCACAGAAAATATTTCCCATATCAGAAATGACATAGACATCCATTTACAGAAGACTGACAAGACCCCAAATAGACACATTCAAATGAGAAATTCTTCAAGACATATCAAAATACTTAATGTGAAAAAATAAGGAAAGGGGCTGAGGATACAGCTCAGTTGGTAGAATGCTTGCCTAGAATGCTCAAGGCTCTGACTTCAATCCCCAGCACCACCAAAAAAAAAAAGAATATCAAAAA
>NW_026011917.1:0-2809 GCF_001458135.2 Marmota marmota marmota | reverse complement strand
GGGCTTTTCCTCTCAGCCTCTACATCTGGGAAAAGCATCACCATGGAGTTGTCCGAGATGGCAATTGCTTCAACACCACCAGCATTTGTGGTAAAGAGGAGAAGAGCTGTCATTGCTGATTAGGATGAGGGAGATTTCAAACTTTCTATGGAACAGTTGATTTCACAGGATGTTTTCTTATTCTACATAACATTTAAAGCCCTTACTCACACCCAAAGAAAGTTCCTTGGTGGCTCAGAAACCAGGAGGCCTGTTTGGAGAAGGAGAGGAGGAGAGGACTGTGGTGGAGGGGAGAGTGAGCCATGCAGAGGTCTGGAGCTGACTTCATTCTGGGCTTGCGTGTTTCATGTATCCATTGGGCTCTGGACATTAGACTTGGGGAGATGGGGATGAATGGAACTCTGTCATGGGCTAATTGATGCTTGTGCTGTGACTCCATTCTATATTTCTATGCTGTATTTAAGTGATGGGATGGGAATGTGTTACAAATAACTTAAGGGAAATGTAAAATATGAGAAGATATATTTGTACACATGCACAATATATTTTAACAAATTTAACAATATATAATTATAATGCATTAATGATAATTAAAAATATTTTTGTTGAAGAGGATCATAAATATTTGGAGAATTGGGAGAACAGGTGGAAGGAATTTGTTTCCTTTGTTGGCTTTTAGCTATGATTAGGATCTCATCTCTAGTCCCTATGGGGCAGGTCTGCAGGCTCTTCAGAATTCTGCTTTCTTAAAGGCATACTGCTGGTGAACAGGACTCATGGACATGCCCTGTTGAGGAAGCTTGGTAAGTCTTTCTCTCTGCCTGACTCTTCCTTGATAAATTGGTATCATTCTCAGTGGGATGGGGTTGATTAAGGGTAGGTACATATGTTTGCAAATATTAATCCCTATCTTTCTTATCCATCATAAATCAACTCATTTCTTCCAATTCCTTCTCAACAGTTCTAGCTAGACTAAATATGCTGCAAGTGAATATCTTGCAAGTCTATACATACATAAATTATATTCTTCCCTTTAAGGAATTGTTCCTTAATATTCCTTTGTCCATCTATCCACTGTATCTTAGAAATCACCTAAGGTGATTTTTTTTTCATCTCAGTAGCTCCCATGCCCCTCCAGACTCAGGTAGGTGTCCACTTTGGGTTCACATAGCATTACATGCTCTCCCTTAGTATACACTAGTGTAACTGTCTATTGTGAAAAGGATGGAGCTCACTTTGAGGGGTTTTACCTGTGTCATACCCCTTTTCTCTATTGCCAGACCCCAGTACCTAGTAAGTCATTAACACAAACACAGAACACTAACAATACTTTTTATAGAATGGGAAATCCAACCGTGGGCTCATACATGCTAGACAAGTGGCCTACCCCTGACCTTTATACCTCACCCAACAGTGACATTTTTGTGGGGGATGTATTCTTCCTGATACAGTAATTAAATATTTGCATAGTTCACTAATTTTTCTTTGAAATAAATGTAATTTATGCATATGCTTTGTACATAAATTAAGATGATTAATATTTGTGCCACATTTCAAAAGCATGCTACAAATGTCAATAGAATGGGATAGCTATGTTACTGAATAGGGCAGTTTTGTGAAATCCTATGTACTTCAATTTGAACTGAGAGGAGATATGGGCTTTCAGTCCAGTCATTTTCCCAGTCTGCCTGGATTATGCACAAATACATAACAGGCCTGAAGACAAACCTTGGTTATAGGCCCAGATCCTGAGTTCAGTCTCTTGGTTCTTTGCTATCTGCAGAAAGTCCTGATCTCCCAGCCTTGTGAGTCCTGAATACCTGTGAAACAATCTGTTTATGGAGTACTCAGTTAATTGGTTGGCCCTATTATCCATTAAGCCCAGACTCATCAAAACTTCCAAAGAAATCACTGGATGTTAGTTTAGTTAAGGTGTCCCTCAAAATCTCATGTGTAAGATGAGATTTAGAAGAGAAATGTTTGGGTTTGGAGGAGAAATGACTGGGTTAGAAGAGCCTTAACAGAATGACAACCATAGGCTGGTAGGCTGGTGCTAGAGGAGGTAGGTCCCTGGGGCGTGCCTTTGGGATATCTATTTGGTCCTTGATGAGCAAAGCTCACTCTCTTCTGCTTTCAGGTGATGTTTTGAACCACTTCCTTCTGCCACACTTTCATGGTGATATTCAGCTGTCCTTGAGCTCTGAGGAATACAGCTGGCTCTCTGTAGATCAAGGCCTCTGAAAACGTGAGCCCCCAAATAAATTTTCCTCCTCTAAAATTGTTCTTGTCGGGTCTTTTAGTGATAGTGGCAAAGAAGCTTACTGCAACACTGGCAGAATGGGGTAAGTTGTGACTGGGTGATAGATTCTCTTTTCCTTTTGAAATATGGCTTTAGCTCAGCATTGTTTCTGAAATCCGAAGAGATCTCTGTTTTAAACCTTCTTCTGAGAGGAAGGAGACATACATGGTAGTGGAGGAGTGTGTGTGTGTGTGTGTGTGTGTGTGTGTGTGTGTATGTGTGTATTGTGGGGGCTCTGTCTGTCCAGAGAGAGATTTAGTCCAGAGGAGGAAAGCAGGAAGCAAAATCCAACCAACTCAGTGAACAGGCCAGAATGCCATTTGATGTATGGAAGCAAAAGGAACAAGCATTTGAACTTGCTTCTTACCCTGAAACCTTGGGGCAAAATTGAGGAATCGGGCAAAGTTTATCTTCCATTCCACCAAATAGTTGGGCACTTAATCTTATAAAGCAAGATTTCATATGTCTTCAGTTAATTCTCCCAGTAGTACTATGGAAAAGAGGTATTAG
>NW_026011916.1:0-2809 GCF_001458135.2 Marmota marmota marmota | reverse complement strand
CTGATATACAGGAATGCCTTTGATTTATGCGTGTTGATTTTATATCCTGCCACTTTGCTTAATTCATTTATTAGCTCTAGTAGTTTCTTTGTAGACCCTTTTGGGTCTGCTAGCTACAGAATCATGTCATCCACAAATAGTGATAATTTAAGTTCTTCTTTTCCTATTTTTATGCCTTTAATTTCTTTTTTCTGTCTAATGGCTCTGGCCAGTATTTCGAGAACTAAATTGAATAGAAGTGGTGAGAGAGGGCTCCCTGCCTTGTTGCAGATTTCAGTGGGAGTGCCTTCAGTCTTTCTCCATTTAGAATGATGCTAGCCTGAGGCTTAGCATAGATAGCTTTTATAATGTTGAGGTAAGTTCCTGTTATCCCTAGTTTTTCTAGTGCTTAGGGATGCTGTACTTTGTCGAATACTTTTTCTGCGTCTATCGAGATGATCATGTGGTTCTTATCTTTAAGTCTATTGATGTGGTGAATAACATTTATTGATTTCCATATATTGAACCAGCCTTGCATCCCAGAGATCAATCCTACTTGATACATGGTGCACAATTTTTTGGATATGTTTTGTATCTGATTCACCAGAATTTTATTGAGGATTTTTGCATCTAGGTTGAATAGAGATATTGGTCTGTAGTTTTCTTTCTTTGAAGTGTCTTTGTCTGGTTTCGGGATCAGGGTGTTATTGGCCTCATAGAATGAATTTGGAAGAGCTCCTTCTTTTTCTATTTCCTGAAATAACTTGAAAAGTATTGGTATTAATTCTTCTTTAAAGGTTTTGTAAAACTCCTCTGTATACCCATCTAGTCCAAGGCTTTTCTTGGTTGGTAGTCTTTTGATGGCTTCTTCTATTTCCTCCTTTGTTATTGGTCTGTTTAAATTGTATGTATCTTCCTGACTCAATCTGGGCAAATCATATGACTTAAGAAATTTATCAATATCTTCACTACCTTCTATTTTATTGGAATATAGGGTTTCAAAATAATTTCTAATTATCTTCTGTATTTCTGTAGTGTCCGTTGTGATATTGCCTTTTTCATCCCATATGTTAGTAATTTGAGTTCTCTCTCTTCTTCTCTTCATTAGCATAGCTAAGGGTCTGTCGATCTTATTTATTTTTTCGAAGAACCAACTTTTAGTTTTATCAATTTTTTCAATTGTTTTCTTTTGTTTCAATTTCATTGATTTTTGCTCTGATTTTAATTATTTCTTGCCTTCTGCTACATTTGCTGTTGTTTTGCTCTTCCTTTTCTAGGGTTTTGAGATGAAGTGTAAGCTCATTTATTTTTTGTTTTTTTCTTTTTTTGAGGAATGAACTCCAGGCAATGAATTTCCCTCTTAAAACTGCTTTCATTGTGTCCCATAGATTCCGATATGTTGTTTCTGTATTTTCATTTATCTCTAAGAATTTTTTGATTTTCTCCTTTATGTCTTCTGTAACCCATTGATCATTCAGTAACATATTGTTCATTTTCCACGTGATGCAGGATTTTTCTTCCTTCTTTTATCATTGATTTCCAGTTTCATTCCATTATGATCAGATAAGATATATAGTATTATCTCCACATCTTTATATTTACTAAGGGTTGCCCTATGGCATAATATATGGTCTATCTTTGAGAAGGATTCATGTGCTGCTGAGAAGAATGTATATCCACTTGATGATGGTGGATATATTCTATATATGTCAGTGAAGTCTAGTTTATTGATTGTGTTATTGAGTTCTATAGTTTCTTTATTCAACTTCTGTCTGGAGGATCTGTCCAATGGTGAGAGCGGTGTGTTGAAGTCACCCATAATTATTGTGTTTTGGTCTATTTGATTATTGATCTTGAGGAGAATTTGTTTTATGAACATTGCAGCACCATTATTTGGTGCATACATATTGATAATTGTTATGTCTTGTTGGTGAATGGTTCCTCTTAACAGTATATAGTGTCCTTCTTTATCCCTTTTGATTAACTTAGGTTTGAAGTTGATTTTATTTGATGTGAGTATGGCCACTCCTGCTTGCTTCTGAGGACCATATGAGTGGTATGATTTTTCCCAACCTTTCACCTTCAGCCTGTGTATCTCTTTTCCTATCATATGAGTCTCCTGAAGGCAGCATATTGTTTGATCTGTTTTTTTTTAATCTCGCTTGATTGGCGAGTTTAAGCCATTAACGTTTAAGGTTACTATTGATATGTGGTTTGTACTCCAGTCATGTTTGTTCGTTTGTTTGTTTGTTTATTTGTTTATTTATTTATTTATTTTAATTTCGCTTGTTTTTCCTCTTTGGTTATTTTTCCCCCCTTTACTGAGTTATCTCCCACTGTTAGTTTTGGGTGCTGTTTTTCATTTCCTCTTCTTGTAGTGTTTTGCTCAAAATGCTTTGCAGTGCTGGTGTTTTGGCTGCAAATTCTTTTAACTTTTGTTTATTGTGAAATATTTTAATTTCATTGTCAAACCTGAAGCTTAATTTTGCTGGATACAGTATTCTTGGTTGGAATCATTTATTTTTCAGCGTTTGAAATACGTTGTTCAAGGATCTTCTCGCTTTCAACGTCTGTGATGAAAAATCAGCCGTTAACCTAATTGGTTTACCCCTGAATGTAATCTGCATCCTTTCACTAGTAGCTTTTAATATTCTCTCCTTGTTCTGTATGTTGGATATTTTCATAATAATGTGTCTTGGAGTTGGTCTATTATGGTTTTGTATGTTTGGGGTCTGTAGGCTTCCAGGATTTGGCAATCCATTCCATCTTTCATATCTGGAAAGTTTTCTAAGATTATTTTATTCAACAGTTGTTCATTTTTTTGATTTGG
>NW_026011915.1:0-2810 GCF_001458135.2 Marmota marmota marmota | reverse complement strand
CTTAATTAAACAGAAGGGGGGAGATGCTAAGAGTCAGCCAAGTATATGATGCATGGCATTTTTGGTTGAAAGGTGACCATCAGCAAGCCATTGAGATGATATGATTATGTTAAGATTTGCATTCATATGGATATTGGACTCCTGCTGTTCACCTTGGCCTGCTACAGGACTCCTGGAGAGTTCCCATTGGTTGGGGAAGTACAGTCGGAGGGAGTTCCGGGGGAGGAACTTCCTCTGGGGGTTCCGGGAGAATGCTGCGTGGGTGGATCTGCGATCTTCCTGGGGCCATACAGAACATTGGCGGCAGTTTCAAAAAATAAAGTTTGTTCCTGCTTGAGTGGCTCTTGATTTTGTGCCTAGCCAGACTGCAGCAACTGCATACGTTGCAATTTTGCCCCCTAGCAACACTTGCTATGCACCCACATAGCTTGGAGAGAGGGAGAGCTAGCTCTCTGCCTCCTTTACTTATAAGGGCTCTAATCTCATGGTGAGGGTCCCATCTTCATGACCACAACTATACCTAATTATCTCTCAAACACTCATCTCTCAACCATATAGCATTGGTGGTTTGGGCTTCAACTTAATGAATTTTGGGTGTACGCAGTTCAGTCCATGGAATTTTCCTCTTTGCTATCCCCATCATCATGTTCCACCAGGTAATATACTGCATTCCATTCCAACATGCCCCAAATCTTAATACATTTTAGGATGAACTCCAATCTTGACAGCACAAGTCTCAACTAAATACCTTCTAAATCCTCTATGGGTAAAGTCCTATGTACTTTGTATCTTGAGGCACACTCTTCCCTAGCTGTGAACCTGAGAAACCAGACAAGTCTTGTCTTCTACAATGGAATGCTGAGACAAGGGCATAGATTCCTTTCCCAAATGGGAGAATGGAAATAAGAAAGGGGTGATATGTCATAAAGAATTCTAAAAGATACCAAATAAAATTCCATTAAAATTTAAGGGGTTGGGGTACACCTCAGTGGTAGACCACTTGCCTAGCATATGTGATGCACTGGTTTGATCCCCAGCACAACAATAAAAAAATAAACAAAATAAAGGTATTGTGAACAACTGCAACTAAAAATATTTTAAAAAAAAAACTCCATTCAAATTCAACTTCTAAAAAAAGTTTCTTTTGTTTGATTCTATGCTTTACAAGCCAACTAGGGAGCAGACATCATTTCATGGTTTTATTAGACAACCCCACCCCTTGGCTCAACAAAGTGCTACTCAAATATCTCTTTTCAGGAACCCATCCCACATAGTTCTGTACAAGATTCATGTCTTCAGAACTCTTAAAACCAAAAGAAGGAGTTATCTTGGTTCTTAGACCTGTGGTAGGAGTGGCAATTCTGATTATCCTTGAGACATATCCAAAATTGGTTTTTGTTTGTTGTCTTTACTCCAAGCTGGCAGTGTTTCTATTGGAAGAACCTCATCTATATCCTTAGATTCTGCTGAAAATAGCTGGTTAGCTCCATGGTTCATATTTATACTAATTGTATATAATTGTTATTTAGCTATAACTTTAGTCTTTTCTTCTGAACAAAGTTTCTTACTTTTTGGTATATGTATAGGGGGAAATGTTTCAAAATCTCAAGTTCTGGCTTATTTTTATTTATTTATTTATTTTTATATTTTGGTACTGGGGATTGAACTCAGGGACACTAAACCACTGAGCCCCCTCCCCAGCCCTATTTTATATCTTACTTAGGACAGGTCTCACTGAGTTGCTTAGTGCCTCACCATTGCTGAGGTTGGCTTTGAACTCGTGATCCTTCTGCCTCAGCTTCCAGAATCACTGGGATTATATGTGTGCCACTGTGCTCACCAAGTTCTGCCTTATTTTTGAAATGGTATTTGAATTTAAATTTATTTTTTTAAACACAACAATTACACATATTTATGGGATACCATTTTTGTTTCAATGCAATTATATAGTGTGTAATGTATAAATCAGGTTAAATATATCAACCAATCAAACATTTATCATTTTGTTATGCTAAAATATTCACCATTCTTTCCTGTAGCTTTTCAAAATAACACATTGTCATTATCTGTACTCATGCTACTGTTAATGGTACACCAGAACTTTCTGTTCATATATAAATGTAACTCAGTACCCATTGACCATGCTACTCCCATTCTTCATCTCACCCTATCCCTAGCCTGTTATAATGGCTGTACTATTTTTAATTTCTTTGAGATGGCTATTTTATTTTTCACACATGCATGAGATCATATCATGCATGTATTTCTATGTCTAGCTCATTTTACCTAACATAATTATATCCAGTTCTGTACATGTCATTGCAAATGTCATTAATTTTATTGGGTGACTATTATCCCAATATGTATATACACCAAATTTTTTATCTATTAATCAGTCAATGGACAGTTATTTCTTTTTCTTGGCTATAGTGGTTAGAACTGCCATGAAAATGGTAATTCACATTTCTCTTTGAAATACTGATTTTTTTTTTTTTAATATATAATGCTAGGAGTGGGAATGTTGGATCATATGAGAGTTCTATTTTAAATTTTTGATGAACCTCTGTAGTGTTTTCCATAATAAGTATACTAATTTACATTCCCACCAACATATGCAAGAGCTCCCTTTCTTCTGCATTCTTGCCAGCACTTGCCATTTTTTTCTGTTTTATAAAACCCATTCTTACCAGAATGTCATTGTTGTGATGCACATTTCCTGGTGATTAGTGATGCTGAATATTTTTAATCTATTTGTACCCTCTTTGCATGTCTTCTTTTGAGAAATGTCTATTGCACACTTTTAAAAATGT
>NW_026011914.1:0-2810 GCF_001458135.2 Marmota marmota marmota | reverse complement strand
TTCTCAGTACCACATATTTAAAAAATAAAGATCTATCAGCAACTAAAAAAGAAAAATTCTCCAGGGTTGGGGATATGACTTAATGGTTAAGCGCACCCCTGGGTTCAACCCCCAGTATCCGCCCTCCACCATAAGAAAAATTTATGCTCCACCAGGTCTTTTTAGAGTTACTCAGTTCTCATCTCTGATGCCAGCAATTTGTGATGTTCTGATTTTATCTGAGCAGTAGTCCTTTGGATGGGGCACACAAGTCCTGAGAGGCAGCCTATGTCAGGCACAGTTGGAGAAGAGAAGATAGTGTAATGAAACTGATGAAAACTGCATAGTGAGAAAAGTCTGTCACTGACTTGGCAGGTTCATCTTCCCGTCAGTTCCCTTATCTCCAAAATGGGCCTATCAGGAGGACCTCCTCCATGGGTGTGAGGGAGACTGGAAGAGGTAACTGAAGGCAGGCTTAAGTACAGGGCTTACGGTGTTTAACACTCCATAACTATTTGCGTTCTTTATTCTAAGTCACTTTGCAGGCCATAATTGCCTTGATCCTTAGAAGCCATGCTGTTAAGAAAAGGGGATAAGGACACAGAATTTCCTCTTAAGACTTTCTCCTGCTAGGAATGCAAATATCTGCAAGTCTTCACTGAGGCTGAAGGATAAGAAAGAGCCAGTGAAAACGAGAAGGGCCAGCAAACTTGTCAAGGGGCGATAGTAGCTGCCAGTGTTTGCTGTTGCAACAGGACCTCTGGAGGGATGCAAGTCATTAACATTCCACTGATACGGGGTGAAAGCATCTGTTCTGAAAGGCGGGTTCGGAGGTCACTGCACTTTATCTTTGTTTACCCTCCTGTTATGACTCACTCAGGGTCTGTTTTTCTTCCTAGGACATAATTTGGCTCATTACCACAACCCTCCTTGGTTTGCTGGCCAAGTTTCTGTTTAACTGGTTCTTACATTGTGACCTGGTTCCTGAGGCTCCAGACTTTCTGGAGGTCAGTTCCCGGCTCTCTTGGGCAGGGCTTCAGCAGACTGCATAGGAGTGTGGGATACACAGCCACGTAGCCAGACATCACACCAACATCAAGAGTGTATTGGTGAGGGTTTGCCCTGGCTGTTCATGCCATCATCTGCCAGGATATGAGTTTGTCAAAATTCAACATTTCCACTTTGTCTTCCTCAGCACTGCATATCCTACCAATATCTCAGGCTCCTAAGCTTCCTAGTGTAGCAAGGTGACTTGAATACACTTCCTGCTATTTCTGCTCATATTCATACACTTAAACTGTACAAAAAAGAAGGGTCTAAACTAAGATTACCCCCACCATTTTTCCCTATGGGAGGTGGGATAGATAACCGAGGACCAGATTCCGATAATACAAGTCATTTAGCTTCTTTTCCCCCATTTTAGCAACATTGGAAATTGACAAGCTGCAGAAAAATGTTACAAGCAACTCACTGTTCTGATCACCTTTTTGGCCCTTTCGAGAAAAAGAAAACAAGGCATCAAATTGGCTTGCACTACTGTGAACTAATTCCATGGTTCACACTCAAACTGATCTTGTATGTTGCTGCTACTTATAAGAAATCTCAGCTATTTGGAGTCTTGGACTATTCAATTTAGTCATCTTATAGTCAGTTTCCTTTCACTGGAGAAGGAATTTGTGCCTGTTTTATGCATGTAAGTAAGGGTAAGCCTCAGGGAGGGATAGCTTGGCTGTTAAGATAAAAAAAATCATTTTCACAAAGAATTTCATGCCTTGGGAGCACCATGTATAACCACACCCCAAGCCAAAGCTCACGGACTCCCCTGTAATAAACACCATCATCTTGCTTCTGCTCTGCCAAATATCATTGGGCCCTAGAGGCCCCCAGTCTCTTGGAAACTGCATATTATGATTTGAGTGCAAGTATGCATTGATTTGGTGAAGTCACCTCATCAATTCTATTCCTTTCCAAGTCACACTTAAAAACAAGTGCCGCTGACAGGATGCAAAGAAGTTCCAGAGCACCCAGTCTTTCTACTGGCATTAGTACTAGGTTGGTGAGGGATTCAGGGTCACCAATGACCCATTTCTGTGAGTTTAGGGGAGACAGTGAACAGTCCCCGATCATTCAGCAGGGCCTACGAAGTCCCAGAAATCAAGAGGGGGATCTGTCGCAGGATCACCAAAGTCCAAGATTGCTGGGTGCTGGGTTATGCCACCTCCAGTGTCACTGTCTGTGGTTCTGAACTCAGCAGGGTGTTTCTCTGGGAAGCTGGGGCTGGAGGGAGCTTGTGCCTTTCCTCAGTGTCAGGAGAAAGGCGATGCTGTACCATGCCTGGGTTGGACATGAAGCAGTGTTCATCACCACTTCTTTACTGAATAAAGAAAACTGAATAAAGTAATGCGAAGAAAACTTCATAATGTAACTATGATCAGAATTCTCAAGACTTGTTTGCTAACGGATCTTCCCTAATTGGCCTTCATAGTCGCTCTTGACTTCAGTTATAATCCCTGTAGATTTAGCTCTTGTTAAATGTGCCTCTTTGCTTATCTGTGTGGACAGCTGTGCCAGCTGATCTACAGGCGAGGTGACAGAGATGCTTCCTGAAGGAAGCTGGCAACTCCCCACACACTGCAAACATGAGGACACAAGGTGTGTGTGGGGGGGTCAGCTCCACCAAGACTGCTGCAAGGTTTGCCTGTAACTTAATGGCTCTGCCTCCATAACACCACATGCACAATGCTTTGTGCTTCATGACCAGCACCAAAAGAGGAAGAAATAGACACCATGAGGTTCCAGACTAATCTTATAAGGTGTCCCTCAACTTACAA
>NW_026011913.1:0-2810 GCF_001458135.2 Marmota marmota marmota | reverse complement strand
CCATGTTTAATTTCCAGCTCCATTGCCATTCACACCTATATGCCATAATGAAGTAAAACCTAAAAATTCAAACTGTTCCTGACACTGAACCATTGAACATTTAAGGCCCAAACTTGGGGAGCCTACTAAGGCTAGGATAAGGATAAATCCTGTACAGTATCAAATTAATCCAACCAAAGAAATGTGAAGCTCTTTCAGTACATGTGTATTCTGCTTGCTCCTAAAGCACTCAGAGATCAAGCTTTTTTTTTTTTTTTCTACTTCATCTTAGGGCTACTTCCATGGCAAACACCATATTTTTCTCACTGAAAATTGATGGAGTGTGTGAAGTTTCAAGCAGCTAGCCCAAACCCTGTTCGATTTCCAGATTCATTTCCATTGACCCCTACAGGGCAAAAAGAAGAGGAACATGAAAATTGAAACTATTCCTGAAAGCACACCCTTTATGTAAGAGGCCCAAGAATTTGGAGTATAGTCAAAATATGAAAAAGATGAATGCTGCACAGTATCAAAGAAATTTGAAAACAAAACTAACACTAGGTCTAATCATAGTTCTAACACTCACCCTAACACTAACCTTAACCTTTTTAAGGTCCCTTTGATCCTAGAATTCCCCATTTGGGGAGCCAAGTTGAGTAGGCTAACAGATGAATCTTTCACAATATCAAAGAAGTCTGAACAAATAATTGAGTGAGGTATTTCAGTATGTGCATATTTCGCTGTTTTCCCCTAATGTGTTCTTGGATAAATTATTGTTTTTATGCTTCAGTTTAAGGTACTTTCACGAGGAACAATCAGAGAGTGCCCACAGAGAGCTGATTGAGTGTGTGAAGTTTCAAGCAGCTAGTACTAACTCTGTTTGATTTCCACCTCCATTATCATTCACATCTATAGATCATAATAAAGTGAAACCTAAAAATTCAAACTGTTCCTGACAGTGAAATGGCAAACCTTGAAAACCCAAACTTGGGGATCCTACTAAGACTAGGAAAAGGATGAATCCTGTACAACATCAAAGGAATCCATGCAAAAAAATGAAGCTTGCTCCTAAAGTGCTCACAGAAAAAGCTATTTCTTTCTAGTTCATCTTTGGGATACTACCACAAGAAACAAATGAGAGAATGTGCACTGAGAACTATTGAGTGTGAAGTTTCAAGCAGCTGGCACAAACCCTGTTTGAGTCCAGCTCCATTTGCATTCACCTGTACAGGGCAAACTGAAGTGAAACATGAAAATTAAAACTGGTCCTGAAATCAAACCCTTTTACCTAGGAAGCCCAAACATGGGAAGCATACTAAAATTAGGAAAAAGATAAATCCTGCCCAGTATCGAAAAAGTTTAAAAAAAATTACTCTAACCCTAACACTAGTTCTAACACTTGCCCTAACTCTAACTAACACTAAGCCTAACCTGTTAAGAGAACCTTGGATCATAAATGTTTTAAACTTGGGGAGACTAGTGGGCCAAGCTTACAGAAGAATCCTGCACAGTATCAAAGAAATCTGACCACATAATTGGGGGAGGTATTTCAGTACATGAATATTACCCTGTTTTATCCTAAAGTGCTCTTGGATAAAAATGTTTGTATGCTTCAGCTTATGGCTACTTTTACAAGGAAGAAACCAGAGAGTGCCCACAGACAACTGATTGAGTATGTGAAGTTTTTTCAAAAAGCTAGCACCAACCCTCTAATTTCCAACTCCATTTGCATTTACCCATATAGGTCAAAATGTAGTGAGACATTAAAAACAAACTCTTTCCAACAGTGAACCATTGAACTGAGAACGCCCCAAACTGGGGCACATAGGAAGGCTAGGTAAAAGATAAATATTCCCAGTATCAAAGAAATTTGAACAAAACAAACTCTAACCCTAACACTAGCTCTAAAGCTTGCCCTAACCCTAACCAAAACACTAACCCTTACCTGTTTAGAGAACCATTGATCCTAGAAGTGCCAACCTTGGGGAGCCTAGTGGAGCAACCTAAAGGATGAATACTGTACAGTATCAAAGAAATCTGATCAAATTGTTGAGAGACTTATTTCAGTACATACATGTTTCTCTGTTTTCTCCTTAAGATCTCTCGGATACAGTTTCTTTTGCCTGCTTCATTTTTAGCCTACCTTTAAAAGAAAGAAATCAGAGAGTTCCCACTGAGAACTGATTGAGTGAAGATTCAAGCACCTCCTGCCAACCCTGTTTGATTTCCAGCTCAATTTTCATTCACATCAATAAGTTATGATGAAGGGAAATTTCAATTTTTATTCACGTCAATAAGCCATCATGAAGGGAAACCTTAAAATACAAACTGTCCCTGACAGCGAACCATTGAACCGACAAGGCCCAAACCTGTGGAGCATAGTAAAGCTAAGTAAAAGATGAATCCTGCCCAGTATCATAGAAATTTGAAAAAAAATAGGGCCCCATGGGTGCTCTCGTCACAGATGGAAGGCTCAGCTGTGCAGTTTCTGGTTGGTTTATAACTCCCGTACCTCCAGCTGTGATAACTCAAGATTTTTCTTACAAGCTTTTGGGAGGTGTATCTATCAATGTGGACCAGCCACTGTACAGGCACCTGGTTTCCAATTCAGAGACTAACAGTAGGGAGGCTCTAGGTAGAAGCTCAAGCCCTCTCACCCTGGCTACCTCCACCACCCTGAGCACAGAGACTCAATCTAGGAATCGCTGACTCCACCTATTGCAAGAAAAGAAAACAGAGTTCTGAGAGATTATTTTTTCTTTCTTACTTTTCTTTTCTTGCTCTTCTCATCCAGTCTCCTCTACCCTTCCCTCTCTGGTCCTCACAACCAC
>NW_026011912.1:0-2810 GCF_001458135.2 Marmota marmota marmota | reverse complement strand
TTTGCAAAATAACCTTTTTATACATATAGGGTATTAAAGTAAAAATAAAGACAGTATTGATTCTCAAGATACTTAAAAATAAGCGAACTAATCGCCTCCTCCACCAACAATTTGTTATCTCTATGAATAGCATTTGTCATATCAAAATTTCAGTTAATTAAAGTGTGTACATTTCTGTTATCATATTCAATTCAGAAGCAACAGAAGCCAATCTAATGTAGCTATTATGATTTGGATGTGAAGTGTCCCCCAAAAGTGCACTTGTGAGACAATGCAAGAAGCTTCAGAGGAGAGATGATTGGGTTGTAAGAGTCTTACCCAATCAGTGATTTAATCCCCTGAGAGGGATTAACTGAGTGGTAACTGAAGTGGTAAGGTATGGCTGGAGGAGGTGAGAATTAGGGCATGGCTTTGGTGTATATATTTGTAATTGGAGAGTGGAGTCAGCTGCCTGATCATGGTAATGTGAGCTGCTTCCCTCTGCCATACCCTTCCACCATTTTTAGCCTTGCCTCCATCCTGGAGAAATGAAGCCAGCCTTCTATGGACTGAGACCTATAAAACTATGAGCTCTCAAATAAACTTGTTCTCCTTATAGTTGTTCTGGTCAGATCCTTTAGTCACAGCAGCAAAAAAGCTGACTAAAACAGTAGATAAAGAAGAGGAAATGATTCTGAAGATCTTAAGAGATATCTCAAATGAGGGCAAGAAGAGGAAAGGAGCTGGGCATTGTGGTCCGCACCTGTAATCCCAGCAGGTTGGGAGGCTGAGACAGGAGGATTGCAAGTTTAAGGCCAGTCTCATCAACTTAGTGAGGCCCTCATAAACTTAGCAATACCATGTCTCAAAAGATAAGAAAAAGTGATGGGGATGTAGCTCAGTGGTAAAGTGCCTCTGGGCTCAATCTCCAATTAAAACAACAACAACAAAAAAAAATGTAGGAAATTCCAGGCTGTATAGAATAGGAGATAAATGACATTCTTCCTCAAGAACACTGTAGGGTCTTTTGTAAAAGTATATTATAGAATTTATCTCCAATGTTCTACTGTTAATTTAGTTTAGTTTCAACTCTTTAGTTTTATTTTCTTCTTTCATGATACCAACTAACTTCCTTTTTTTCTCTGATTCTTTACTTCTGAAAATTTGTATTAAATGCAGTTTGCTTATTAAGAATTTTCCATAGAAATGTATTCTGTTTTCATATTCCTTTTCAAATTTTGAGAAGATTTTTTTTTTCTTTTTTTATAAGAGAGTACCTTAAGTCAGAGCAAAGGAGTATTTAATTAGCCCAAGACCTCCTTCAGAACCCACTTCCTGCATTTCCTCCTGTGTGAAGTTTTTTTAGATGCTCTTTGTGTCCAGGAGACCATGCTCCTCCAGTTCCCAGTGAAAAAGAATAACTGCTTTGTGTTGCCAGTTTGTTTTGTGTGCACTCAACTTGGAATGATGGAAATGATTTGTGTATATGATTGTTTCACCATTAAACAGTAAGCTTATTAATGATAGCATTTACTTCTTTTTGATTTATTTGTTAAATGTCATTAAGATTAGTAAGTGCTTAATAAGAGTGTGTAAAGGAAGTGATGAATGCCGTACAAATAGGTTGGAGGTGAGCAATAGTAGAAATGAAGCATTCTGTCAAGATAGAGTAGGATTTGAAATGAATCTAAATAAGTAGGAAGTGATGAAATTGTAGATAGCCACTCCAATGCAGCAGAAAGCATGAAAATAAAAGCATGTTTGTGGGCACATATGGAAAATGTTTTTCATGATGAGCAAATAGTATGGATTATTCACATATACATGGAGCCATTTTTTGGAAGGGCAATACTCACTGAGGTAGAAATAGAAGACCTCTTGATTTTTGATCACCATTAATTCCATGTGTATTCTGTTGGAAAACTTCCATGCAAATTAATTACATTTCAGGCAGTTCCCATTGCTTTCAGATCACTTTTAGTTATAAAAAAATCCCAATTTCCTCATTTAGAATAATTTAAAAAATATTTTTAGGCCCTAACCTCCATCATGTGGGGTTAGGCCCCAATTTCCTTAATAAGACTCCTTTGGCACAAGAATTAAAATCAAGAATCAATAAATGGGATGGACTCAAACTAAAAAGTTTCTTCTCAGCCAAAAATAAAAAACAAACAAACAAACAAAAAAACTAATCTGTGAGATGAATAGAGAGCCTACATCTTGGGAGCAAATTTTTACCCCTCACACATCAGATAGAGCACTAATCTCTAGGGCATATAAAGAACTCAAAAAACCAAGCACTAAAATCAATAAATAGGTCAAGGACCTGAAGAGATACTTCTCAGAAGATGATATACAATCAATCAACAAATACATGAAAAAAATGTTCGGATGTAGGGAAAAGGTACACTCATACACTGTTGGTGGGACTGCAAATTGGTGCAGCCAATATGGAAAGCAGTATGGAGATTTTTTGGAAAACTGGGAATGGAACCAACATTTGACCTAGATATCCCTCTCCTCAGTCTGGTATAGACCTAAAAACAGCATAATACAGGGACATAGTCACATCAATGTTTATAGCAGCACAATTCACAATAGCTAAACTGTGGAACCAACATAGATGCCCTTCAATAGATGAATGGATAAAAAAGTGGCATATATACACAATGGAATATTACTCAGCAATAAAAGGGAATAAAATCATGGCATTTGCAGGTAAATGGATGAAGTTAGAGAAGATAATGCTAAGTGAAATTAGCCAATCCCAAAAGCCAAATGCCGAATATTTATATATATATATATATAAGGAGGCTGATTAATAGTGGGAT
>NW_026011911.1:0-2810 GCF_001458135.2 Marmota marmota marmota | reverse complement strand
GGCCCGCAGCGAGCCTGGCACCGCACCTGACTCCCCCCACCAGGATGTCACTCACAGGGACCGCAGGGCTGGCCGCTGCTCTGTCGGTGGGGACCCCTTTCAGGGCCGCCCAGAGTCCGGCTGCTGGGGCTTGGGACGGCCAGGTGTTGACTGACCACTGTGCTTTGGGAAGTGAGAGTCCCCACCCCCCAGGACCTCTGTGGCAGGAGTGAGCTGGTGACAGGTGCCGGGCTCAGCCTCTGGCTCTGGGTGGGCGTGGCTGCTGCTCTCAGTGTCCCCACGGTCACCCTCGCCCATCAGGCCAGAGGGCACCCCTGGCATCTCCAGGTGACCCTCGGGTGGGGCTCTGCTGGACAGGGAGTTCGAGAGGCAGAAGCACAGGGGTCTGGCCCCGGGGAGCGGGGGTCCCAGGCGGCCTGCGCAGCAGGTGACTCGGTGTCTGGCCCTGCCGGGCTGCAGCTCCCCAGCGACCACCAAGGGACAGGGCAGGGGTGAGGGTCCGGGTGAGCGGGTCAGGGGAGCAGAGGAGGACGCGCCTTCCCACCGCAGCCTGGAGCCCTGTCCAGCCAGGCAGCGGCCTCTGCTCCAGTGCGGCCCAGAACCACCCGCCCCACGCTTGACCCTGGTCCTAGGTGGAGAGCCTCGCCGTCTCGAGCCGGGGAACTGGGCCCAGGGCTCAGGCCAAGGGCTTTGCCCATGGACGAAAAGAGCCGAATGTGGGAAGCAGGTCCCTGAGAGGTCGGGTCTGAACAGAGGCCTGGAGGCCAGGAGGAGTGAGCAGGGGGTGGTGTGGGGGATAAGTGTTCTAGGCAAAGAGAGCCAGTGCAAAGGCCCTGGGGTGCAGGTCTGGCATCGTGGGCACAGGAAGAAGACTGTCAAGCAGGAGAGCGGGAGAACGGGAGATGAGGGCGGAGGGGATGGCAGACTGTGCGGGTCCTCGTGCCACAGGGAGGGCTCCACCTTTCACAGTGAGGGAGGCGGCAGAAGGGTTGACCAGCTTCTCACAGGATCCCTCGGGCTGGGAGCGAGGGACACAGGACGGAGACCAGGTGGCCGGGAAGGAGGTATCTGCAAAGGTGCAGGTGAGCTGTGCCAGGGCTGGACCAGGGTGGGGACCGTGAAGTGCAGAGAGGGGACAGGATTCTGGAAGTCTCCTTGGATGTCAGTCGGCAAGGTCCTCTTGGGGACCTACTGTGCGCAGTGACAAATGCAGAGGTCATGAAGGCTAAGACTTTGCCCAAAGCCGAAGCACAGGAGGAAAACAAATACCGCCCTGGTGCCATGGGAGCTGGACCAGAAGTGTGGACCAAGGTCCCTGCGTCCCACCAGGTCCAACCCTAGACCCATTTTACAGATGAGGAAACCGAGGCCCTCTTAGCAAGGTGAAGCACATGTCCAGAGTGAGGAGACTCCTCCCCGCGAGAACTTGGCGGGCAGCGATCCTCGCCCGGGGCTGCGGGGCCCTGGTGCTGGGCAGGGCGGCTGCAGGGGTGAGGCTTGGGCTGGGCTCTGGGTGCGCAGGGTGCTGTCTGCAGGCAGAGGGCATTCCAGGCCTGGCCAGGCCCCGCCTCGTCCTCTGGGCCAGTGTTTCTCAAGCCTGGGTCAGAAGCTCTCTCTAAAGCCACCGGGCTCTTCCTTAAGGAAATTGAATTTCTGCTGTTGTTTGGTTGAGTTTTAAAGAATAATTGACTGAGTGAGAAGCCCCAGCCGCCCATTGACCCCGGGAAGCCGACCGTCCAGTGTGTTTTGGTCTTTTCTTGTGCAACCACCACCTTGAACTAGTTGCAATACACTTTCCTCCTCCCCAGAGGAGACCCCGGTCCTCACGCTGCCCACCACTTGCCCTCAGCAGCAACAGGCTTCCTTCTGTGCTGCGGCCGTCTCTTCTGGAAGCTTCTTAGAGGTGGGGGCACGGATGTGGCCTGTCTCTCTGAACACCTCCGCGGGGTGTAATGTCGCCAAGGTGCCCCCCAGGAATCAATAAATTGGTTCTTAAAGGAAAAACCGTAGGAGGACGATCAGGAAGAAAAAAGGGACACTCCTCCCCTAACAGGAAAGTGACCTTAACAGCGCCACCGAGTCCCCGCTGCCGGCTGCCACCCTCTGTGCTTGAGGCCAGTCGGCAAAGGAGCTGGGCTGGGAGAGGGGGCCAGTCCCCAGCGCCCACAGACTTCCTCTTGGGGTCACTCAGAAGCGTCGAAGCCATCCGCTGGAGGAGGGTGGCGGCCACCGTGCCCAGCTGCGGCACTGGGGGAGCCGACTCTGCCAAGATGGGCCACCACCGCGAGTCTCCCCAGGGTCCTCAGGTCCCGAGGGAGGCGACTCAAGGGCCCTGCACCTGGGTCGCCTCCCTCGGGGACAGCCAGGCCTGGGGGCTGCTGGGCGCTCTGCGGCGCCCCCTCCCCACTGACGAGGTGCGCGACGGAAAGGGCCTCCGTCCTGTTCCCTGGGTCCCTGCCCTTGGGCGCCAGGACCCGCGGGTCTTGGGCCTTGGTCTGGGGCCCAAAGGAGCAGCTGCCCTCTCCCCCTGCTTTTTCAGCCCGGCCACGATCATCTCTCTTCCCTGCGTCTGGGGACCATCCGACAGGCCCAGAGAGGTTGAGCGCGAACCCCAGGTCACACAGGGCTTTGGCCTGCGCCGCAGGCGCCGCTAGGACTCCTGGGAATGCGCGCGGCTCAAGGACTCCGGGTGGCACGAAGGGCGCTGGGAGAAGCGGGTCTCTGAGCCCCACCGCCAGGCGGGGCGTGAGGAGGCTGCCTGCCCGTGACGGTCTTGGGACGTCCTTAAGAAATGCCCGGGCTCAGCCTCC
>NW_026011910.1:0-2811 GCF_001458135.2 Marmota marmota marmota | reverse complement strand
AACAAAAAAAAAAAAAAAAAAGTGGATCTGTGGCACACTCCTGTAATCCCAGCAGCTGGGGAGGCTGAGACAGGAGTTCAAAGTTAGCTTCAGCAATGGTGAGGCTCTAAGCAAGTCAGTGAGATACTGTTTCCAAGTAAAACATAAAATAGGGCTGAGAATGTGGCTCAGTTGTCGAGTACCCCTGAGTTCAGTCCCTGGTACAAAAAAACAAAAAACAAACAAACAAAAAAAACCAGTCAGTAGATTTGGGTATGGTGGGTGGTGCACACCTGTATTTTCAGCTATCTGGATGGAGGCTGAGGCAAGAAGATTGCAGATTTGAGGCCAGCTTGGGCAACTGAGAGTGACCCTGTCTTAAAAGGGCTGGGAGCTGGGGTTATGATTCAGTGGTAGAGTGCTTGCCTAACACGTGTGAGGCACTGGTTTTATCCTCAGTACCATAAAAATAAATAAATAAAGGTATTGTGTCTATCTATAACTAAAAATATAAAATAAGTAAATAAATAAAAAGGGGCTGGGCATATAGATCAGTGGTAGATTGCAGTGCCTCTGGGTTCAATCCCCCATATCACCACCACAAAAAAAAAAAAAAAAAGAGGCAGTAGAATTGTGTATTCACTCAGCAGTATAGAGATGCTCATGGAGTAAAGTGTTGTAAAGTGTTGAGGGTCTAGTAGAACTTGGGTTGCATTTTAAAATAGGGTAGGCAGAGGAGTTCTCACTCTAAAAATGGCATACCAGCAAAGATCCGTAGAGGATGTGACAGCCATTCAGGCAAGAACATGACAGGAAGCAGGAACAGCTGTAATCGCTTTCAATCAATGACAGTATTAAACTTAATTTTGTAAGATGTTCCTTAAAAATAGACTTTAAGCAATTGTAGTCCATAATCTATTTATAGAACCATTATAGGAGCTTAGTTACCAAATGTGTTTAATATTTGAAGAAACAGTTGATAGTCAAGGTAGAAATCTGCATGGTGGTGTTCTTAGTTTCAAAGTATGCTTGAAAAGCCCAGTTTGTTGCCAACATGTATTGGTTATTTTTCACTCTTTGCCACTCTTTGTTTCTCTTGAGTTTTTAAAGTTTTTAGGTAAAACATATTGTTAATTTTCTGTGTCATCAAGCTGAAATACCTGTGCCTACTGATGCAGCCTTCAAAGCAAATGTTACAGCATTTCTTGTTATTCTTTTTTGAATGATATGTATTTATTATTAAGATTTTGCAGTGTTGCGATTGAAACCGGGGTCTCATGCTTGGTAGGCAGTCAGTTTATCACCAAGCTGCATCCCTAGTCCCTGCCAAGTGGTCTTTTCATTTTTCTTTTTGGTGGTACTGGGGATGGAACCCAGGGGTGGTCTCCTAATGACCTACATCCCTAGCCCTTTTTATTTTTTGAGTTTCATCCCCAGTACAGCAAGAAACAAAAACAGTTCTTCAGATTTGCCCCCCTTTATACAAAGCCTCCACAACCTGATCAAAATTTAAAAATTAACATTTTTTTTTTGTGGTACTGGGGATTGAACCCAGGGCCCTTTACCACTGAGCCACATACCCAGTGCTTTTTTATTTTATTTTGAGATGAGGTCTTGCTAAGTTGTCCAGGTTAACTTTGAGCTTGAGATCCTCCTACTTTAGCCTTTTGTGTAGTATTACAGTACTTTAACTAAGTTTTCTGACTTTATCTGATTTTCTTTGATAGTTCACCTGGGGATACAAATACGGTATTGGTACTCCTTAAAAACAATCAAACAAACAAAAAACCCTGTTGTTGATGGATATAAAAGAAATGGTAGCTCACTGTACCTCACCCAGGTTAAATCTCTTCTTGCCTGGCTTTCAGCCTCTTTATGACTTGGACTTATTCAGGTGTGATATTTTTGTTGTTTCTCACTTTGAAATCCTATCTCCTGATATTTCATCTAATTAGAGACTTATTCTTACTTTGTAGACCACTGTTATGTATTTGCTACTTTAAAAAAAATATTTTTAATTGGGGATTGAACCCAGAGGTGCTTTACCACTGAACTACACCCCCCACTTTTCTTTTTAATTTTGAGACATGGTCTCACTAAATTAATTGCTTAGGGCCTTACTAAATTACTGTCCTTGAATTGCTGGGATTATAGGTGTGTGCCACCATGCCTGCTGGCTCTCCACATTTGCTGCTATCTTTTTTTAGGAGAGGGGGCAGGGGTTGAACCAGGCGTGCTTAACCACAGAGCCACATCCCCAGCCCTTTCAATGTTTTGTTTTGAGAAAGGGTCTTGCTAAGTTGCTTAGGATCTGTCCAAGTTTCTGAGGCTGGCTTCAAACTGGTGATCCTCCTGCCTCAGCTTCCTGAGCTGCAGGGATTATAGGCGTGTGCCACCACATTCGGCCCCATATTTACTACTCCTATGAACACCTATGGCACTTATTTATAGTGTAAATTTGTAGCAGTTGGAGACTACAATTGTTAGCCTTTTATATTTATAACTAGAAAAGTGTATAAGATGATGTATGTTCAATATCCTAGCATAGTGTTTGGCACAGTATAAGCATTCAGTAAATTATTGAAATGTTTGAAGGCTTTTGAAGGCATAGTTTCTATCTTACCCAGTGTATCACTATAATGGGCACCTAAGATGTTTTGCTGCCTTTTTTTTTTGGTTAATAGAAGAACAGAAGCCTGTTGTAACATGTTTTAGGTCCTAACTTATATCCTGATTGGAGAAGGTCTTTTAGGTGCTTGAGGGTCTTGTTTTTTTTTTTTTTTTTTTTTTTTCCAACTAATAGACATACCTTACTATTAATTTGTTTTTACA
>NW_026011909.1:0-2811 GCF_001458135.2 Marmota marmota marmota | reverse complement strand
TGTCATCAATTTATCTTTGCATGAAGAACTATTGCCTTCTCCCTTGGTGTTACTGTGTGTGTGTATATATGTTTGTGTGCATGGATGGAGGTGTATGTGTTTTCCAAGACATGAGCTTTAAATAAGAACAGATTCTTCATAACTAATTATTTTTAAATTGTTTTTGCAACTATCTACAATGTTTTACCAACCATTTTTCCCTCCTGAAGACCCCTGGACTTATTATTCAGATTCTTTAACATAGTTTCTCCTCACTAAAAGTTTTCTGAATTTACTCAGAAAAATTAGAATGATTATCTTTAATCCCATAATGATCAAACCATATCTTTTCATTACTGCTTTGATTTAAATTCTCTTTGAAGCTCTCCTGTCCAATGATTCCTTCCTTTCTCAAGCCCCGCATCAGTGTTGTGAAGTACAAATTCCTTTACATTGTGGTTATTAAGATATTTGAATCTTATATCCTAGTAATTATGATAGTTTCTGAGAATACAAGACAATAAAATATGCAGGGTAAATGAGTTTTTCAGGGAAACCAAAGATATTACTCCTATAGAAAAAAACCTCAACAATTACACATCAGATGTAAAATTAAATAAACTGTCACTATAAGATATTTCTGAAACTATGCTTACATAGTTATTAATATTATTATTTATAATATTTTTATTACAATATTTTTATATAAACTTATTACTGCTTGGGTAATTATGATTTAAGTACTCTGAAGAACCATATTCATGTATGGTCTTTTTAAAATATGCTCAACTATTACTATTACCTCACATCACAGAAAATTATTTTCTGATGGCTCCCTTAATCACTTTACTGAAGAAAATATCAAATTTTGAACAACTCCTTCTGTTTGGCACTTCTCAGTTAACTTCTGACTATGTTAAATTTTCAAACAATATCAATGGCTTTTAAATATGATCTTTGCATCAACCACATAATATGCTTATTCATTTTAGACATCTAAGTTGACATGAGCATTTGCAGAGACAGATGTTCATGGGAGTATATTAACATGCAGGCATCAGTGTTATGCTTTTCTCATGTATTGAGTCTTAGTTTCTAAACTAGTATTTAAGTCAGTGTCACAGAATGTTTCAATGATTTATATGGTCCTTCATTTCAGTAAACTAGTAAATGGTCCTCAAAAGCAGCCAGCCACATAACCAACCTAGAGGTGCAGAAAAACTACCAAAGGATTTTCCCAAAGAACCAGATGCTGTCTCTGGAAGAAAATTTCCCAGTTTGGCAACAGGAGCTGAGAGTGTCATCCAAATGATGCCACCACACTTTGGAAGTCAGTATTTTCAAACAACCTTAGCACACAAAAAACAGTTTGAATAGCACTAAAGCTACAAAAAAAAATAATAATTAGTCTTTGGGGCTTAGATTAGTGTATATATTATACATGCTAATCACTGCATTTTTAAAACTTAAAATAACAAGTTTTTACAAATGATTTAAAGGAAGGGATAGCAAGCATGTGTGTTTAGAGGAATCAAAAGTGTACCTATAAAGCTCTTCAAAATATATAAAGGTGTTTTACAATCCTTTTCTTGCTTGTGGGATATAATAGTAAGAAAATCAGAGTAGTGACTTGACTTGGAAATTGATCTGGATAAGTCTGAGGGTGTGTGAGTTTTCCTTTATGTTTTGTATTGATTTTGTTTATTGTAACTATTTCCAAACAAATAAAATCAGCATAATTTAGTTTACTATTTAAAAATAAAAAGTTAAAATATACAAAAGCAATTCAGAGCACAAAAGAAAATATGGACCTGAACAGAAACATTAAATAAATAATTTATTTATTTTGAGCATGAAGTCAGATAACAGTTAAATATTTAACAATATTTTTTTTCTCCTGATTTCTACCAGTAAAACTGACCCTCAATTTCTCATATTGTTCTGAGTTGAGACCTTCTGATAAATAAATTTAAATAGCTACCAGTAATTTGCAAATTATGTGCAAAGTAACTAATATTTAAGAAGTAACTGTTAATGAGAATTTCATCAAATATTTACTAAATTATGTGCAGTATAGTAAAAATGGACAAATATTCTCTATATTCATATGTCTCTGTAAATGTATTTAAAATCTTTTTTACTGCATAAGAATCATTTAGATTTTTAGGATATATTAAACATTCTTATAATATGATATGTTCAAATGGTTTGATTCAATGTTTCTGGTTTGTTGAAAAAATTTATTATACCTCTTGCATTGCCAAGAGTGATATATATGATTTTCTAACAATAAAGAAAATAATTTGTTTTCAGAATTTAATTTTATATTATTTGAATACTCAATTGAATTATAAAATAATTTATTAGTGATAAAATAAAATTGGTTTAAAGTAATTCATTTTTGAAGCAATTTGAAAAATAACTATCCTAAGATAGAATTGATCTGAAGTTTTCCCAGAGAATGGAACTTTGTATTCATCCTTACAATTCTATGGTACATGTTGGTGATTTTTATTTAAGGTGCTTCTCATAATATGGGGGGAAATTCCTGAGGAGATAGGTCACTCAGAAGAACAAAGATGATGAATTCCCAGGAACAGGACATTCCACTAGTTTATCAATGTCTGATTTCCGGGAAGGTCACCAGAGCCCACTAGACATATACTAGCATAGCAAGCAGAGGAGTCAGCTGAACTGCAGCCCCATGCAAGCATCAGACTAAGAAAGCAGCCAAGAGCTTTGCACAGACACAGATGTTAATGCTAAAATTTTTATTCCAGACCTTGGCATCTGTGTTCTCTATCTGTCAAACATGTCCTTTGTGTGACTCAA
>NW_026011908.1:0-2811 GCF_001458135.2 Marmota marmota marmota | reverse complement strand
GCACAAACACACATGCAAGTATATACATACAGGCGTTTGTGTGTGTGTGTGTGTGTGTGTGAGAGAGAGAGAGAGAGAGAGAGAGAGAGACAGAGAGAGACAGAGACAGAGAGAGAGACAGAGAGAGAGACAGAGAGAACTTCATGTGCCTTGACCAAATATAATCCTCTAAAGTAGAAGAAGAATTTTGGAAAAGCCAGTGTTAACCAGTCAGCCTTGCTTTTGATGGGAAAAATCAAATAAATAAAGGACCTGGCATCCAACTGCTCTCAACATCTCTGGGCTAGTTCTGTTTGGACATTCATTTTCAAATTGCTGAGTATACCTCCAGGAGCCTGGTTCCTGGATACTATGGCAAGACTATGTTTAAAATGCCCAGTGGTCTTCCAAAATGACTGAACCATCTACAGTCCCATTAGTAATGCATGAGAGTTCCGTTTGCTCCATTTTTTCACCAGCCAGGGATATGTCAACTTTTTGGATTCAGACATTCTAATAGGTGTGTCATGACATGTCATTACTAAAATTTGCAATTCCCTAATAGAAGATGATGTTAATCTTGGTTTCATGCTTTGCTCTTGTATCAGAAGAGTCATCACCAAACCCAAGTCGCCTAGATTTTCTCCTATGTTTTCTCATAGAAGGGTTACAACTCTGTGTTTTACATATGGGCCTGTAATTGATTTTGAGTGGATTTGGGTGAAAATTATATAGACTTATGTGGGTTTTGTTGTTGTTGTTTATTTGCATATGAATGCTCAATTCTTCCCAGTTCTATTTGTTTTTGACAGAATTGTCTTTGAGACCTTTACAAATGAATACACTTTGGATTACCTCTCTGGGGCTTTATTTATGGGCTCATTTGGCTCTATCTTTTGCTATGTTAATGTCCATCTATTTTTTCTCAAACAAATGGATTGTAAAGAATCTGTGTTAATTGTTTCCCCAAATGCCTGGTAGAATTCAGGGGATAAATCATAAGCATATGGCCCTTTTTGGAGGGGAATATTATTACAGTTCTAATTTATTCAAAAGATTTGTGTGTATTTAAATTATCTATTTCTCCTTATATGAGTTTGGGTAGTTTGTTTGTTTGAAGTAATTTGTCTATTTCACCTATAATATCAAGTTTGAGGATGTAAAGCTGTTCACAGTATTTATCTATTAACCATGGAAACAGCAGTGATATCCCTCTTTTGTTTCTAACATTAGTGATTTGCATCTTGCCCCTTTTCTTCTGATTAACTTAGCTAAGAGACTTGTCAGTTTTATTGAGCTTTACAAAGAATTAGCTTTCTTTTTATTGATTTTTCTCTACTGTTTTCCTGTTTTCAACTTCATTGATTTCTAATTCTAAAATATCTTCTTATATTTATCTTAGGTTTAAATTTCTCTTTCATTTTTCTCTCTCTGTACTTGTCCTTGTTTTCTCTAATTCTCTTTTAGTTTTCTAGAATGTAAGCTAATTTGTTGATGGTAGATTTTTTCTTTTATCATATATACATTCGTTGCTATAAATGTCCTCCTAATGGTGTTTCTCTGCTGTCCCTCAAATCCTGATAGTCACATTTTCAATTTTATTTACAGAAGAGTATTTTTAAATTTTATTTATTAATTTTCATATGGCACTGAGGATCAAACCCAGTACCTAATGTGAGCTAGGCAAGCATCTCCCACTGAGCCACAACCCCAGCCCCTGAAGAGTACTTTTTAATTTCTCTTGAGACTTTTTTGACTTATTTGTTACTTGGAAGCAGATTTTCTGGTTTCCAAATATTTTCAAAGTTTCCAGCTATTGTTCTGCTATTGATTTATAGTTAACACTTATTGTGATCTAGGAAAACACTTATATGATTTCTATTAATTTAAATTCTTAAAAAATGTTTGAAGATCAGAATATGGGCTCCTTATGAACTTGAAAACTACATATATTCTATTATTTTTGGGTGGAATATTCTTTAAATGCTAATTAGATCAAGCTGATTGATAGTCCTGTTCAAGTTAAATATGCTTATTAACTTTGCGGGCCTATTTGAGCTATTAATTTATGAAAGAATTCTGTTGAAGCCTCTAATTGTAATAGCTATCTTTTCTATTTTTTTTTCTTTGAGTTCTTTTAGCTCTGCCTTGTGTATTTGGATGCTCTTTGCTAGGTACAAGTCGATTCAGGATTATTGTGTCTTATTGGTGAACATACTCCTACAAAATGTTATTCTATATCCCTGATAGTTTCACTTGTGCAAAAATTCTTATTGAGTTAAGGAGATACTGTAGCTATTCTGGTTTAATTTGGTTAGTGCTAGTGTTTTGTGGTCTTTTTCTATACATTTAATTCTAATCCATTTCTTTATATTTGAAATTAATTTGCTTTAGGCAGAATATGAGCAGGCTTATGTTTTTACCATCTTGAAAATCTCTATTCACTTGTGTATTAGACTCTTTTTAATTAAAGTGAGTGTTAACATAGTTGAATTGCCATCCATCATGTTTATAACTGTTTTCCTTGTTTTTTTCTCCTCTCCTTTCTCCCTTCACTCCTTTCTCTTCCTCCCTTTCTTTTCTCTTCCTTTTTTTTCCCTTAATTTCTAGTCCCCCCCGCCTTTTAACATTGCTATTGCTTTGCAGAGTTGGGATGGAACTCACGTCTGTGCAAGCTAGGCAAGCCCTCTACCACTGAGCTATATTTCAGCCCCATTTTTAAATATTTAACTAAGCATTTTATAGGATTGTATTTTACATTTTTAACATATCATGTATACTTCTTATTATTTTTTAAATGGTTGCCTTAGACTGTACAATGAACATTTTTAA
>NW_026011907.1:0-2811 GCF_001458135.2 Marmota marmota marmota | reverse complement strand
GATTCATATTGCAGAAGTTCAAACAATTGTACTTAACCCAACTGAAAGGTAAATTAGCGGAGTTTATTAATACTGATTTTGATACTTGAAAACAGATCATAAAAAATTATTCACATTGGCAGTAATCCTTCCTGACAGGAGCTGAGCAATAAGTAATATGTAAGCAAATTTGGGTCTGGGGTTGTGGCTCAGCAGTAGAGCGCTCACATGTGCGAGATGCTGGGTTCAATCCTCAGCACTACATAAAAATAAATAAAATAAAGGTATTGTGTCCAATTACAACTAAAAAAATATATTTTTAAAAAAGCAAGCAAATAAAACAGTACACAAATAAGCAATACAGTCTACTGTCATATCAAGTATCCAGAAATGTTAAACTTAGAGAAGTAGTTGTCAAATTTCCACTGTTCTTGGCATCTAACTTTTGTTATAAACTTTTTGTTACAAAGTTTTATATAAGGGATTATTTTGGTAGTTGAATCAAATGTTATCTTCTCTCAATATGTCATTTTCTGTTTATTTTGACATCAGAAAACTGTATGATATTCTTTACTCATTTTTTTAACAAATAAAATACTTTCAGAAAAAAATGATAAATTTATTTCATATGAAAGTATACCCTGGAATCTAGAATAGACTATATTAAGACATGTTCTAATTACTATAATCAATTTTATTCATACACATTTGGATTTACTAAAATATAATTAACTTTAATCCAGCTATCTTTTCTCATTTTTTTATTATTTTCATCAGAAAACATTTACTAAAATATATTTTTATTTATCCTGGTTGTCATTACTATACATAGAATATTATTACATATAATTACTGGCTATTTTTGATAAATTCTGATTAGAACATTGAAAAAAATCACAAATTTTATATTTTAGTTTTCCATTGGCTTATCAATAGAATATGAGTGAATTATTAGGCCAAATCACTTATTCTCATATATATAAACCAAATTTAAATAAGTATTTTAAATATTTAAATTTTTATCCTTTTTCAGGTATAACAGAAGATATTCTGCATCTAAACCACAAATAATTAGAGTAACAGGGTTCATTTACTTCTTGTTTATATATTTTTATACACATAAAACTAGAAGACTAAAATCAGAATGTAACATGAGATAGAGAGGCTTTGTTTGTTTATAATACTATGGATCTAAACTCTTCATTTATAGAATTTAAAATCAGAAATTTTCAAAATTAGCAAAACAATTGGATAAAAAGAAATTTTGTCCAAAAACTACTGAGTTCATGAAAAATAATATGGAATGAAAAATAAATAAAACTTACAGAGGGGATACATTTTAAAATGAACATGAACCCAGAGAAAAGTTGTAATCTGATACGAATACTGTGCCCCCCCAACCCCCTAGAGATAGAGCAATGTGGAATTATCATTAGATTTCTGAGAATGTGGAAACTTGACTTCTTGTGCCAGGGTATGTGAAGAAAAGCAGAGTCCTCAAATTTGAGACTGTCTGGCAGGCAGAGTTTTATTTTTAAAAAAATATTACAACTCTTGGTTAAAACTTTAACCATTTTGAGACACAGATGAATTTTTTCAAAATCCTGTAGTAAAAGTATTGATTTGTAGTCATTCAAAATCTGATAGTATCCAAAAAAGTTAAAGAGGAACAAATAGCTAGATAACTCAAGAAAACACATTTGCTTTTGACAGATGAACAAACAATAGAGCCATTTGGGTTTTGCATTTAAGTATATTGCGGCACTCTGTCTGACTAAGCATTGGAATGGTGTTCTCAGAATAAAAATAGGGGTAGAAGAAGGGACAAATGCCTCAGCAAAACAATAAAATATCGGGGAACAATCATGGCTGTAAATGCACCAGCTATTTGAATGAATGAGCTAGTACTTTTTTCCATCCTAACAATCTGGTTTCTCTGTTATAAAAATGAAAATACTTTCAAATGAACTGAAACATTGCTCTCATGGAAATGTAATCTTCAGATTTCTCCATCATACAGCTGAACTGAATGCGGAACAAGGTTTTAAAATAATATCGTGCCTTCAAGATCATTTCATCTTTATGTTTTAAAAAGAATTATTTTAATTGAAGTGATATTTCTGGTAATTTTTAATTGACTCTTATTTTTTCCTATTTTTATTCTGTTTATGTTAATCACATCTATTTTCTTTCTGATAAAATTTTAAATTTTAACTATATTAGTAACCAGTAAGGTAATTAATTACCTTAAAGCAATTATCACTATGAAAAATGTATGTCAATAATAATGAATAATTGAAAATTGCATTGACAACCAAGGAGCAAAACAAGATGCACATGATGTTTAGAAACTATAGGGAAATTTGATCTTGAAACTATTTATTTTTTAATTTATAATTCTTTATTGGTGTCTATATTTGGTATTTTTTATTAAAATAGCCACAGCTAACATACCTGTTGAAATTCATTATTAATGCAATCGATAGGCTCATACTCGCAGCACTCACACATTGCATCTCCAAAACACAGACGCTTTACTTCACCCAATAAATGAAACCCTAACAGGAAAATGTGCAGCAACATCTTCCCTTAACTGCTGCAGGGTTAGTTGCCCTGAGACGTGGAATTCTATCACGTCTTTGGAATTTTACCCACGTCTCTGTATTCATATTTTTAATTCACCCAAACACTGATTCAGTATTACTGCTAACCTTTTGGAACAATCTGTTTTTGCTCATTTTTCTCTTATTTATGTTTTTATTCAACCTCCAGTTCTGAACTCTCTTCTGTCTCTCTTCCCTCACTCCCTCCTTCCATCCCACTTCGTTATCT
>NW_026011906.1:0-2811 GCF_001458135.2 Marmota marmota marmota | reverse complement strand
ATATATATATATATATATATATATATATATATATATATATAGTTTGTCAGTTTGATATAGCTCAATTGGTAGAGTGCTTACCTCACATGCACACGGCTCTGGGTTCAATCCCTGGCACCACAAAAAAATAAAAAGATTTTTAAAAAGGCGTGGGGATGTGACTCAGTGATTGAGTGCCCCTGGGTTTAATTCCTGGTTCCAAAAAATAAATGAAACATCAAATAGTGGAGCTGAGATATTTAGACTCGGTGAAATTGACTTTAATGAATTTCAAAAGCTTCAGAAATAGTATTTCTTGAATGTAGTATCTTTTGAAAGTTCAATTATCTTGATTCAAAGCTGAGAATTCCAAAAGTTTTAAATAACTTAATGGGTTATCCAAAGCAGAGTAAAGCTAATGACTCTGTTACAGATATGTGTACTTCTAAGCAGAGCAACAGATTTGACACAAGGGTCAATATATCCAGAGTGACAGTTATTACCCAGTGCACTTTCCATTCATATATAATATGTGCATAATGATAAACTCATTAAGCACTAAGTAATATGGCAAACTACAAAACGTCCATTGATCCAGTAGTCAGATGGGAGCCAGGAAGTAAGCACAGAAAGATAGATATAGGAAAGAGAAAAGACAAAAGCCCTTGAGTGATCAATGGAGTGTTAGTAATATAAGAGGCTGTCAGGCACCCATTTAGAACCTATTTACTTTTATTTTATATAAGACCCAAATAAGCCTGATTTTATCTTCCTCTAAAGGGAAGTGTTAAGAAATATATCCTTGAAAGATGTTTATAATTTTAGAAAATATTGAAGGTTCGGGGGCAAAATCTTAAGCTATCTAAAAGAAATCACCTGAAATGCCAATTGCTATCTCAATTTGCCCAAAACTGAGAGGATTCCTGAGACTTGAGTCTTTAGTGCTAAAACTAGGGAAGACCAAGGAAAACCAGAAAGAGTTAATCACCATACAGCTACCTAAGGTAGTTAGTATAATTATAAGAACAAGATACAGGTGTATTATATGGGTATGACATAGATATTTTTAAAATGTGAATCAAATATATTTTAAACATTTTGTGCGGTTAGAGGGACATCATAGGATCTTCATAATGGGACCTCTGCAGCTATGGTAGCACATTGAAATGCCAATTGGTGTGGTAAGTCCTAGTAACCCTTGGTTATTATATCACCAGAAGCTGACCTGTCACGAGGGCAAGCCTGTCAAGTAGGCATTGTGTTGGTCTTGTTCACTGCTGTATTTCCAGTGTCTACTTCTGTGCCTGAAACATAACAGGAACTCAGTAGACTTTGGTGGAGTGAACGAATGGACTGGTGAGCCACATGCTTCAGAATATAGGAAGAGAAGAGCTTTTTGTTCTTATGCAGCCAGCATCCTTTCAAGATCTTAAACCCAAAGTTTACTCAGAAGTGAAACTCCCTGGGTTATAAAATACTTTGCAGGAAAAATAATTACTCCTTGCCCACCCTGCACAATGGCCTGATGCTCTTTGACTTCCAGAAAGGGATTAGCATTTTGGCATAGGAAAGAATCTGTCTGCCAACTCTAGAGCTTTGCTGCCCTATCCTTGATTTGTCAGGGTCTTTGTGGAAAGAGTTGTAAGTGGGTAGGCCAGAGACAATTTGCTGTTGTGGTGTACCTTAACCCCAAGAGGTTGTAATAGGGAAGTCTTAGCTCTATGTTCAAGATAATTCCCATTGTCTCTTTCACCACAGGACTTGGCTCATCTCACATGAATTCTCTAATTCATTTTCACAGGGGAGGTTAGATTACAACTGCTATTTCTGTTTCTATATCCAATTATTTTTTCTTTCTCCAATCACAGTAAATCTAAAAGGAATTATTTGGAAATATTTCCCAGGCCATAAAAAGACATTTCATACAGTAGAAAAAATATGGCTAATAAATGAGTCTAGGCTCTTTTTGATTTTAACAGGTATTTCTTGTAGCTGGAGGAATAAAGATGAGTGACCTGAAATAGGGAGTTCTGGATTTGTGTCTTATCCATTTAGGCCAAATTCTGAGGTGTGTGAATGTGTGTGTGTGTGTGTGTGTTTGTGTGTGTGTGGGGGAGGGAAAATGGAGCCATAAATACCACTTTGTGACTTCTATTGCTGTTGACATAGAACTCCATTTTTTCCCAGATATCTGTAAGGGAGGAGGACTGAGAAGCTAGAGAGAGAAGATATTCCAAATCAAGCTGGGGAGTGAAGACACAGTGTGGGAGGTGAAGTAATCAGTATTGACGTGAGAGAGGCAGGAAAAAGAGACTGGAGGTGGGGGAGGGTGCTGGATGGAGGATGGCAGAGATAAGCAGGGTTCTGGGACTAAGTTCCTGAGAGAACTTGGCAGTACTTTGAAAATTCTTTCCATTTTCAAGTTATTCTGTTGATAATGGCAAGGTTTTCTCTCTGTCCAATTTGACAGAGTACCCTTACCAAACAGCCTGCAAAAGTTGGTGGGCTGGGTTATATGGTTGCTATTTTTAAAGCCTGGTGCTAGGGCCTGCAGAGATGACAAAAAAGAGAGCTTCATCCTTCCCTATAAATCTTGTAGACTAACTGGGAAGATAAAGCAGAAACACATGGGGAAAAAACCTCAAATATTTTAGTAAGTGACATGGAAGGAGATCACCACGTAGTGGAAATGGGTGGTTGAGGAGAGATTAGAGAAGAAAAGGATTAAGCCTGAAGACCCTGGGATGACTGGCTCCTATTTTCTTCTCCCTCTCTCCCTCCCTCCCTCCCTCCCTTCCTTCCTTCCTTCCTTCCTTTCTTTTTTGGTGGTGC
>NW_026011905.1:0-2811 GCF_001458135.2 Marmota marmota marmota | reverse complement strand
CTGAATGACCATCACAAGAGGAAGGGAGGAGGATACACCAAGACAATTGATGGCTCCTTTTGGAAAAATTGTACCACTGAAGACACCATCAGCAAAAATACCCCAACACTACCACAAGTTGCTGCACCAACAGATAGTTCACAATGCATACAAGTGATACATAGTCCAGGCAAGTTCTGAAAGCAGTTCAGTGATAGCTATGGCAGAAGTTGTAGATTGGTTTTATCTTTGCCTTCACTGGCACTGGGATGAAGATGGGAATTCTGGCAATAATGGCTAAAGAAAAAATTATGTAACATTCCAGCAGGCACTAAAAGAAAACAATTTCCTGAACAATTTACATTATCCTGAACAGAATATTAAATATAATGAAAAGGAAAGGTGAAAGTAAACAAAGAGATCTGTTAACCTCCTTTTTTGTTAACATATTAAAACAATCCTCAACAGCTGTTTACCCAATTTAAATTAAACCATTTAAATCACATGAATAAGAAAAAAAATATTTGGATCCATTTTTTCATGAGCGCTCATCATATATGATATATGGACATATGGACATACAAACATACAACACAAAACACAAGTGTGCACACATAATATAATACATACAACACATAACATAATACTAAAGGCCTTATAACTTTTTACAGGTGAAATCTCCATTGCAATGTTTAAAAACTCTATTTTCAAAAAATAGAACTAATCAGCAAAACATTAACCTAGGTCTGTATGAGCTCAAAAAACAAAATAGAACTTCATGATGTGGGAAAGGGCAATAATAAAATAGATATTGAAAAAAGCATTCTACTTCTGTTGCAGATGTAAGGATAGCCAAACTGGAGTTCTGGATATCAGCTGTTATGGATTTGAGCCAAATCATCTTCTTTTTGGTCTGTAGAAATCCCATTAGTTAATCTCTCTGGAATCCAAATCAGCTGCTGTTCTCTCTGTGGAAACACACAAACAGACCCCTGACTCCAGACAATTACTGTGTCAGGACCTTTCCATTGTCCTGTTAGAATATCCTTCCAAAGTACCTTGGGCTTATGTACATTTTTTGGACATATATGCCTTTCCGCAGCACTAAGCCCTGATGAATCCAAATTTTAAAAGTTTAGAGTAAAAAGGGTTATTTTAAGTTTATCTTTGGGGAATATATACCCCTGCCCAATTCCCTCTTTTTGCTTTAATAAGTACATTTTAATAGTTTGATGAGCTCTTTCAACTATGCCTTGTCCCTGTGGATTGTATGGGATTCCTGTTATATGAGTAATACCAAATGATGAGCAAAATTGTTTAAAAGAGGTAGAAGTAAAACCAGGGGCATTATCTGTTTTTAACTGTTTTGGAATGCCCACAGTGGCAAAATTTTGTAAGCAATGAGCTATAATATCCTTAGTTTTTTCTCTGGCATGAAGGGACCCCATCAAAAATCCAGAAGAAGTATCAACTGTAACATGCAAACATTTTAATTTTCCAAATTCTGGCAAGTGTGTGATGTCCATCTGCCAAATATGGTTAGGTATCAGTCCTCTAAGATTGACTCCAATATTAACTTGTGGTAAAAAGGTCACACAATTTTGACATTGTTTTATTATTTGTCTAGCTTGTTCCTTAGATATTTTAAAATGCTTTTGTAAAGTATTAGCATTGACATGGAACTTTTTATGAAAATTTGTAGCTTCTTCTAGTGTAGAGAAAATATGTATGTCATGTGTAGTTTTATCTGCTAAATCATTGCCCAAACTAAGGGTTCCAGGCCCTGATATGTCCTATAAAGAATGCATCTTTTCTGTCCCAGATTAGACTTTGTATACTGGAAAGCAAAGAGAAAACAGTAGAGGAAGGGGAAATCCTACCAGCATATTCAAGGGATACTATAGCATTAACTATATACTGACTATCAGAAAATAAATTAACTACAGAATCTGTAAACATCACAAAAGCTTGTAATACTGCATTAAGCTCTACCTTTTGAGCTGATTGTTTGGGTACTAAAAATGTAAAAGTTTGATCAGGTGTAACTATTGCTGCTGTACCATTATTTGACCCATCAGTGAATATATTTGGAGCATTCATGATAGGTGTTTTTCTTGTCATTTTTGGAAAAATTACAGGATGTGAAGACGAAAAAGACAATAAAGGATTAGATGGTAAGTGGTTATCAAATGAAACATTAGATTTGCACATGATTATTGCCCAAGTATTTAACTCATTAGCTAACTCATCAATTTGATCCATAGTATATGGAGTAATAATTTTATTGGGAGAAATTCCAAACACTCCCTTTGCTGCTTTTATTCCTTTGAGTATTAATTGTCCTACAGCCTCAGGATACCTAGTAAGAATAGTGTTAGGAGAATAAGATAAATGTGTCCATAATAATGGACCTTCTTGCCAAAATACTCCTATAGGAATATTTTTTGTTGGTAGTACAATAAATAATAAAGGCAAACTTATATCAATTCTATCCAAATGCATATTTTCCACATATGTTTTAATGATTTTTAATGCCTTTCTTGCCCCAGGCGTTAACATTCAGGGTGAATTTGGATCTGATGGGCCATTTAGGATATCAAATAAAGGTACCAACTCTCCTGTTTGTATGCCTAGATAAGGCCTTATCCAATTTATGTCTCCCAATAACTTTTGAAAGTCGTTAAGTGATTTGAGTTGATCTACTCGTATTTGAATTTTTGGTGGACGGACCATGGTTGAGGATAATAGAACTCCTAAATAATTAATTGGAAAATTTAACTGTACTTTATCTATTGCTATCTCTAGACTATAATTTTTTAATAAGTTTGTAAG
>NW_026011904.1:0-2811 GCF_001458135.2 Marmota marmota marmota | reverse complement strand
CCGCTTGCAGAGCCGGTTGGGCGGTGGCTGCGGGATTGGACCTCTGCGCCCGCGTGGCCGGCCAAGATTCACTTGTCTGGGGCCAATTGTCACCTCTAATATAACTTACTACTTCCTGGCAGGTCTCCTTTCAGCGGAATTTTGCTAGAAGTTCCTCAGTAGGTAGAATGTAGCTGTTTTAATGGGTGTTTCTGATCCGGTTAATGTGGAGATACTGAAAGTGCTGCTTCCTTGCCGGCCGCCATGTTGGATCCCCTGCCTTGAGACTTTTATCTTTCCATGGATGTACTCAATGCTGTAAATATCCTTATGGACATCACTTTAGCTGCATTCTATAAATTTTAATATGTTGTATTTTATTCAATTTAAAATATTTTCTAATTTTTCTTGAAACATTATTTTAAAATATTTTTTTTAATTTCTAGCATTTGGAAATGTTTCTTTTTCTGTTATTGATTCTATTTTGATCCCATATGATCAGAGCACATACTTTCTATAATTTCAGTTATTAATTTAAACTTGTTAAGTATTTTCATGACTCAATATATATTGTATCCTAGTGACTGTTCCATGTGAACTTAAATATAAAGTGGAACATTTTATTAATATCAATTTTATTTGTTTGATGGTATTATTCAGTTCTATATCTTTACTGATTTTCTACCAATTTTACTGATTAATGATAAAAATTGAAGTCACTCAACTAGAATTGTGGATTTGTCTGTTTTTCCTTTAAGCCTTTTTGTAATAACAGCTTTTACCTCATGTATTTTGAGGCACTTTTTTTAGCAGGTTACTCATTTAGGATTGTTGTTGTATTCTTTGTGTGCTGATCCTTTTATCAATATATAATGTCTCCTTTTTTATATGTAATTGTGTTTTCTCCAAAGTCTACTTCTTTTTTAATTTTTTTTAAATTTATTTTTTAGATGTAGTTGGACGCAGTACCTTTATTTTATTTATTTATTTATATGTGGTGCTGAGGATCAAACCCAGGGCCTCACACATGCTAGGCGAGTGCTCTACCACTGAGCCACAACCCCAGCCCCCAAAGTCTACTTCTTAATGTTAATATAGATACACTTGTTTTCTTTTTATAATGCTTATCTAATATATGTTTAGTAAGTTGTTTAGCATCAGATACATACATTTATAACTTGGGAGTGAACCCAGGAGTTCATAGACAATTTTATAGAGTTGTTTTCCTAAGTTACTCCTCTCTGTTCAGTCGTCCTAGTTCTTTCTAGTTACTGAGGTTCCCTTTTTGGTCTTTTAGACAGAAAGCTGAGACTTTATTTATCCTGACCTGCCATGTACTTCCTGTGACTGTGTCTATATCAGGAACCTAATGGCTACATGACAGAAAGACCAAGAAAAAAAAAAAAGCAATATGGGTTTATTCCACCCTCTCTTGGGGTCACAACTCCTTCAATGGGGGGTGAGGTGTCCTCCTCACTGTAGAGATTCAAATTGCCATAAGCCTTCAAGCCATTATCATGGCTGTCAGGAAACCTGTTTCTTATTCTAAAACCTGAACTAAAGGACCTTTTCTGGAGATCTTTCTGTCTGTATTAAAACCAATATCTAGCTTTTTGGCTGCCTTGAGTCCAGGCTGGAAGATACCAGAGGGGAAAGAATGGTAAACTTAACTACTACGTTGACATTACTTCAGATTCTGGTCTTGTTTTCCCGGTTCATAGCTATTTAATTTTCAGTTTTCAAATAGCTACTCCATGTATTCTGTACAGGATTTATATCTGTATTCAGTGGCAAAGACATGGTGGAATATGTGGGTACCATCTTTCCTGAGCACACAACCCTAGGGCATAGAAGTATAATGATCTTTTTACCTACACCCTGGTCTTGACCTTCTTTGAACCATTTCATTTAGGTGTGGGGTATAGACAAAAACAAATATTCTGTGCAAATAATGATGTGTCTTTTCTTTTACTCATACCTTATTAATGTATATTTCCAATTTTATTAGCTAGAACTTCCCCCAACAATATTGACTGACAATGACAGTGGTCATTTCTGCCTTCTTTTAGTTGATAACACATTTTACCACCATGTATCTTAAACCATATGCCTTTCATAATTTTTGGAGGAGGAGGAAGATACAGATTTCACAGGCAGATAAGCACCCAGTGAAGAAACACCAAGCATTTGTGGTAATTCAGCAGCATAAAAGAGAAGTATCAACATCAACAAACAGAATTAGCATCAAGGAAGCAAAGATACTAGAGCAAAATAATAAGACTTCTAAAAATTAATATCCTCCTGCTTTAGCCTCCCCAGCTGCTGGGATTACAGGCATGCACCACCATACTCGGCCTAGGATATTACTTTTTAAACCAAGAATAGGCTGATATGAAAAAGAAAATTGTAAAAAAAAAAATCTAAAACACAGTCAATGGACTTTATAGCAGAATAGGCATAGCTGGAGAGTTCATTCTTGAGCTAGAATTTAGGTCCAAACAAATTTCCTAGAATATAGTATAAATGATAGAGAGCTAGAACACGTATGAAGACAAATTTTAAATGAGAATTACAGGTGAGAATGATATATCCATAAGTTCTAACAAGCATTTAATACAAATTCCATGGAAGCCAGGCGTGGTGGTGCATGCCTATAATCCCAGTGGTTCTGGAGGCTGTGGCAGGAGGATCAACAGTTCAAAGGTAGCCTCAGCAACAGTGAGACACTGGGCAACTCATGAAGACCCTGAGTGTAAATAAAATACAAAATAGGCCTAGGGATGTGGCTCAATGGTCCAGTGTCCCTGAGTTCAATCCCCAGTACAAAAAAAA
>NW_026011903.1:0-2811 GCF_001458135.2 Marmota marmota marmota | reverse complement strand
CCTCCTCCTCCTCCTCCCCATCCTCCTCCTCCTCCTCCATCTCCTCCTCCTCCTCCCATCCTCCTCCCATCCTCCTCCTCCTCCTACTCCTCCCCATCCTCCTCCTTCTCCATCTCCTCTTCCTCCTCCTCCCATCCTCCTCCTCCTCCTCCCATCCTCCTCCTCCTGCTCCTTCTCCTCCTTAATCATTTGTGATGCTGGGGACTGACCCCAGGGGTGCTTTGACACTGAGCCACACCCCCAGTCTTTTTAACTTTAATTTAATTTTGAAGACAGGGTCTCACTCAGTTGCGAGGCTGGCCTTGAACTTGGAATTCTCCTACCTCAGCCTCCGAGTCACTGGGGTGACAGGTGTGCACCACCAAGCCCGCTGCTTTGTTTATTTTCACAAACTTGTTACACTATTTGGCCATAAATGGTGGAATCTCTACCCTGTAAGTATAGTCCCCGCTTCCATAATGTCGGGGACAAAGTCTTTTTGAGTTGTACCCAGTGGCTGTCACAGAGCCGAGCCCTTAAAACACACTCCTCTGGGGCAGTGTGCGTGTGGGATTCCAAGGGTGAAGGCAGCCTCACCTTTCAGAGGGAGGACGCGGTCTCCCGCGTGGGTGGTAAGTGCCTGGCCTGACGCTGTGGACGCTGTGATTCCCAGCAGGAGCTAAATCAATGACCCCGAAGCAGAGAGGGGGGAGGGGAGAACAGAGATTGGTACGTGGAGGGAAGAGGACGGAGAGGGTCAAACCCTCCAGATCAGACAATGGGGGGTGGGTGTCGGACGCAGGCTCCCGGCGGTGCCCACAGGGAAGTGAGGCGGCAGGCACCTGAGTTGTTACACACGCGTGCGCACACACACCGGGGATTAGGTGAGTTCAGGATGGCCATCGACAGCTGGGGAGTGGCTGCGTGGGACGGAGGTGGGGGTTCTAAAGGGTCAGCTGCGCCATGCATCTGAGCAGGGGGCAGAGGAACCGGGAGCCAGGCGCAGGTGGGCGGTGCGTGGGCAGGCGGCTAGAGGGACGGGCTTGGGGAGTAGGGGCCCAGGTGAGCCGCTGCAGGTAGGACCACAGGGAACAGAGAGGGACGGAGCCGGCGCAGACACCAGGCTGGTCAGGCAAGCAGGCTGGCAGGCTGGCGGGGAGCCCGGGAGGAAGGGCCACTTCCCAGGTGGGGAGTCTGCGGGGCTGGCGGGCAGCCTGGGGGGACGGGACAGAGTCCTCCTCGGAGCACACCTCCTTCCAGGCACAGGAGCCCCCGCTGGGGGCAGAGGCTGCCTGGGGGCAGGGCAGGCCACGGGAGGAGGCCCGAGAGACCTTCCTGCTGGCCACTGGCGGCTCTGCCATCGTGAGGGCCGATGGGGAAGGGAGCCGAGCTGAGTGGTCCCTCCCTTCCCAATAAACCAGGCCCCTCCTAGCGGAGCTGGTGTCCTGTGGCTCCTAGAAGAGTTTACACAGAGTCCAGGGAACGTGACACCAAGGACTCTGGCTGGGCTGTCCCTCAGCCTGGGGAGAGCAGGCCACAGAAGACACAGGGGCTCCTCGTCCACTGACTGACCTGGGGGCTGGGCTGTGGGTACCTCAGGGGCTGTCCCAGAGGCCACTGAGTCAGAACACACAGCTGGACGATGTCCCTGGGCCCTCAGAAGAGCCACCCGTGGACAGTCCTCACCCGTATTTACAGACGGGAAAACCGAGGCCCACAGGAGTCGCTGCTGGCGCCTGAGACTCAGGGAGCCAGTGTGGGCCACCCCGCGTGCTTGGTCAGCAGGCCTGGCTCAGGCTCCCTGCAGCCACGTGGACGCCCTGCTGGAGGTGCACGGCGTCCCAGCAAGCAGCCTGTGGCAGGCGTCCAGAGATCACCTGGGGTCCCGCGAGACTGCAGAGTGCTGTTGGCTCAGTACCACTGGCCTGGTTTGCTTCCCCTATTCAACGCTCCTTGCTCTTCTCTTCCTTAGAGAGTGGTCTGGGGTTGATTCAGCATTACCCATCTATAGCACTCCCATTTCAGAGATGAAGAGACTGAGGTTCAGAGTGGCCCAGTCATGTGGCCAAGGTCACATGGTTTGCAGCAGAGCATGACCTGAGGCCCGGAACGGTCCTGCTTCCAGCCTGGTCCTTTCCCCAGCTCTCCTTTCCCTGGCGTCCGATCGCCCTTCCGGGTGTTGTCACCTGTGGTTGTGAACATGCCCTGAAGCACACTGGGCTCCTTCAGGACCAGGACCGTCCTCCCAGGCCTCGGGGGCCTTCGTGGGCTGGAGGCACACATGCGGCTCTGAGTGGCCGGAGCCCAGGGCCCAGTGGCCTGGCAGCAGAGGCTCTGGGCTCTCTGGGGGCATCTCTGAGCCACCAGCCAGTCCCGTTTGAAGCTGGCGCACTGCTCTGGTGGGTTCTCGGCGCCCGCTGGGTTGTTAGGAGGAAGCCGCACAGAGGCAGGACCCGAGACCCAGGTCCCCCAGGCCAGGACCTGAGCACGTCCCTTAACTTCTCTGTGCCTCGGTTTCCCTGGGTGTGCAGTGGGAGACGTGGGGCATGACCTGCCGTGGCTCCACCCACCGCTGGACATCCAGGTGTCCAGCAGGCTCCGTCCCGGCTCTGCACCCGGGGGCCACGCGTGGGGACCCATGACGACTGAAACACAGACCAGTGGCCAACAGAAGAAGCAAGATAAACACCACAGAGCTTAGCGGTGACATCTAGAGAAGGTGGGAAGAGGGCCACCAGGGAGGGGGCTCAAAGTGCGTTTGTCGTCTGAGGTGCGACACTAAATGGGGTGGTCAGGGTGCACCTTGAAGACAAGGGACATCTGAGCGGAGAG
>NW_026011902.1:0-2811 GCF_001458135.2 Marmota marmota marmota | reverse complement strand
CCTAAGTGCTAGGGAACATGGGTAGCACAGCTGGCTCTGTTGGAGCTTCTCACCCAGCCAGGAAGGGCATCTGCTACCACAGGGAAAACCACTGAACACTTTCCTCTCCAAGCATTTGTTCCCTCTACCTAGAGGGCTGGATACTCTCTAATAGTTCTGGAAGCTCTGGCCTCAACGTTCTTAGTTCCACCACTGCTTAGAGGTTCAGGGTTAGGGTGTGGATGAGTAACCAACCTTGCTCAGGGGATGTCCATCATCAGTGAGGTCTGTCCACAGGGTACAAGTTTCACTACCTTGGGGTTGGCCAACCACCTGGAAAATAAAGCATCTTCTAGCATATGGATCACCCCTGCTCATGAACAATGCCACAATAACACCCTGATGTTTCAGAAAGATTTAGGGTTCAAAAAACATGATCAGGGAACGCCAGTGTCTCAGATGCCCCAAGCACACACCTCTGGCCTCGTAATCCATGTAATTCTCGCCATTCAAACAAATGAAATACAGCCCTCTTTGGAAGGTGGGTTGGGGTGGGAACCCAGTGTTCCACTACTTTCAGCACAGCTTGGACTTTCGCATGACCTCTCCTGAGTCTTGTGTTCTTGGTCTTTCATCTATGGTATATAGTCCTAACCCCAGCATTCATAGAGAGAAAGTTGTCTTACATAAATCATATCTTTGACCAGATGCTGATGCTTGGCTTTTCTGTGTGGTTCAGGGCAGGGACATGAGAAGCCTGGAATAAGTGTGGGAGGATCTTAAAGGAATGTGCCTGGTTCACTAAGGACCACATGGTTCTCTTCAGGTGCTAAGTGATGTCAGAAGCACTCAGAATAGTTTCTGCATTGGGAACTGATCCCTCCTGGGACCAGCCCAGCCCATGGTCTGAGCACTACTCCCCATGCCTGCTACCAGATCCTCATTGCTATGAAGCTACAGCTTGAGTTTTCCAATAAGAAATCTTTTTTAAAATAATCCTTTGTCTTGCTTACCTGTCAGGTTTGTGGATTTTGAGGCTGAAGAGGTAGAGGACCCAAAGCTTCAGTTGATGATAGATTCCAGTGTCAGACACATCCAGTCCCACAGAGGCTCAATCTTCCACATTCTCCAGTCTTTGAGATTGTGCAGAAAGAGAGAGCTAAACACATTCCTATAAAAATTTATGATTAAAAAAAAAGGTGATGGAATAGACAAACATTAAACAGAGACGAGTGGTGGGAGGGAAAGGGAGAGATAAGGGAAACTGTATGGAAATGGAAGGAGACCCTCATTGTTACACATCATTACATATAAGAGATGGAGAGGGGAAAGGGGGAAAAAAAAAACCAAGGGAGAGAATTGAACAACAGCTGATGGGGTAGAGAGGGAAGAGGGGAGGGAAGGGGAGGGGGGATAGTAGGGGATAGGAAAGGTAGCAGAATACAGCAGTCACTAATATCGCATTACAGAAAAATGTGGATGTGTAACCGATGTGATTCTGCAACTTGTATTTGGGGTAAAAATGGGAGTTCATAACCCACTTGAATCAAATGTATGAAAGATGATATGTCATGAGTTATGTAATGTTTTGAACAACCAATAAAAAAAAACAAAAACAAAACAAAAAAATTTTATTGTACATAGAATTGTCCAGTAAACATGCAAAAATACCTGTAAATATTTTTTGAATAAATAAAACTAAATTCCTTTTATGTGAAAAGAGGGGATTCAACTTTAAAGGTGACAAGTTAGATATGTTAATAAAATAAAACTTTTTACTACTTAAAAAAAAAAGGTGAAAATGGAGTGTGATAGCACACATTTTTTTCAGAATAGGGCACTTCTCTTGCCAGTGGAACAGCCCCTGAGCATTTGGGATTCCAGCTGCCCTTGCATTTGAAGTGGATATAGCCTAGTCCAAGGTGCTACCTTCTCTCCCCTTGCCTATGTAAAGAGTCAACACACCATCTGCCTAGGACATGAGTCCATGTGGCCCAAGTATATTGAATATGGGTATCTCAAAATGTCCTCCCACATGACATACATTGTACCACTGGTGCAGAGTCTCCACTAATGGTTCCTGATGTCAGAATGTGCAGGGCCATCCTGGACCAGAGTAGATCCCTTAAACACTTTCTTTCACTGAATGGCTGGAGCACAGCTAGAACAACCATGTATGCATCACCCTCTTACCCTCTGTCCTAGTGTGAACCTCCAGAAAGACTGGTCCTGAGGCTCCCCCACCAGAAGTCTAATACTGCAGGTATCCAGAGACCAAAGTGCCTGACTAGATCACACGTGAAGTCATAACTGTATAGATGGACATCATGAACATCTGGTGGGGTTTCCCAACTTCACCATGTGGATAGGCCCACATTTGGCCATAGCGAAGTGCATGGGAAACTTGGAAGAGAATAAAATGCAGTGACAACTAAAAGGGGACAATTTGTATCAAGATCTGAATCTCCTGCCCTAGACTGATGAGCTATTCTCCAAGAGGACTATTTCACTAAGGTGGGCTGGGCTGGGAATCCAGGTGTCTACAAGACTGTGGGAATGTCATCCTGGATTCATGGAATTATGTTTTATTCTTTAGAGTCTCAGCACTGTTTTTCTGTTGGGTGGGGTAGCTCATGGTCTTGATTTAACAACTCCATGGTGTGAACCAGAAGACATCACCCATGCTTCCTACAAGTCCCAGAGGTGTCTTGGGCTTGGGGACACTTCCTACCAAGGCCACACACAATTTCTTCTTCTCCTCCAGGTGCAGGCTTCATTTTCCACACCCCCCATTTCTTGGAAGTATTGCTTTTTGTAGGACTACACATGGAT
>NW_026011901.1:0-2811 GCF_001458135.2 Marmota marmota marmota | reverse complement strand
AAAATTCTAAATAGGTCTGAGATGTGGCTCACTGGTTGAGTGCCTCTCAATTTAATCCTCAGTATCCCCCCACCAAAAAACACTAAAATACAATGATCCATGTATAAAAATATTGATGGATATTTTTAGTTTTAAAACTATGGTATAATTTTACAATGAAAGTAAAACTTTAGGGGCTGGGGATGTGGCTCAAGCGGTAGCGCGCTCGCCTGGCATGCGTGCGGCCCGGGTTCGATCCTCAGCACCACATACAAACAAAGATGTTGCCGAAAACTAAAATAAATAAATAAATAAATAAATATTTTTTTTTTTAAAAAAAGTAACAGATATGGAAAGAAAAAAGAATATATTAATATATAAAAAAAAAGAAAGTAAAACTTTAAATTTATCTTTTATGTATGATAGTTTTCTAGAGATCAAAATTATCCTGAATATGCCTGATTCCATTTACTTTATTTAATGCCACATGGACGATTAACACTAATTATAACATATTTGTGATAACATGATTTATCTGCATTTTGTATGTCATTTTGTTTTAGAAATTAAAATGATGCCCACTGTAAAATGTTTACTTACAAAAAATATTTTCTGTTTCTCTATTGTCTTATCCAAAAAGATTTATTTATTCTTGTCTAAATATATTAACTCTTTTTACTGAAACATTTCCATTTTTGGATAATAAGTATTTAGAATATGAATTGTAATTTAGAATTATTAAACATTTTAAAATATTTATCATGTGAGGACATAAAAATATATAATTTTATAGAAAAAAATTCTCATGTTTGATATTTATTACTTTTTTCAAATCATTTGTCAAAGGGGTTCAATTTTTCATAATAAAACATCCTATAATTTAAAAGTGGAAAATATAGACTTCAGTAAATCTCCAAATCAGATAATTTTATTTAAAAATATTTTCATGTTAGAAGACACATTTGAGAGTGAAAATATTCACTATAGCATTTATAATAAAATGCATGTGTGTAACATTTTTAAAAACAGATAACCGTCACATAATTAATAATTTTAATTTTATGACTAATACACTTATTGAGGCAGGAGAAAGAGCTGGAATAGGCAGACAGGAAACTTGAGGCCCTCTAAGGTCAGGTTTCTGTATAACAGGGCTGAGAGACCAAAAACACAAGCCAGGCCTCTTCCAAGTCAGCTGGATTCCTGTTGCTGTGAGCACAGAAACTGATAGGGAGACACTTGTTGCTTAGTGCCCAGACCCTTTCCAAAGATAAATGCAGAATACCTGACTGGACCTCAGTGTACATGAAGAGCTCATATACACTGAGTGCCTTACACGGATTGGGGGCTAACTTGCTTAATCCTGTAGATTCATATAAACCCTTACACAATAACCACTTACTGGAAACACTCTCTTGAAACTCCTCCCCCTTTGGAAGTTCTATTTTCTTTCTATTAATTTAATAATTCCTGTTATTTCGCTCTCATCCTCTATGTCCATGGATTTCATTCTTCAAAATCACAACACAAAGAACCCACCCAACCTCATGTTCCATGATACATCACTATTGGCAAAAATATTGATTTCTGTAACATGGTTATATATTTAAGAGCTATACTTTAATATGTAAGATATTCTTTGATACTATCTATGATTACTTTAAAAACAAATTCACAAGTGGGAATAAAGGTCTCATTTTTACAAGTAGTAAAATACAATGATAAAGTTATTTTCTGAAGTTACATATCAAAATAGAAGCATGTCCAGGAGATGCAAGGATACTGCTAATCTTAAAACTTGTAAAGTTCTTTGCTTTTGCATATTCATCTTCTGCACTATCAAAAGGAAAAATAAACTAATTTTATTGCCATGGTGAAGATATTTTCTTTCCTAAGAGGTTGCCTAAATTCACTGACAATTTTACATTTAGAGAGAAAAAAAATGGACATTGTAAGAAGTCATAAACCACAAGAAACTTCCACAGTAAGAAGGAACAATTAGTTTTCACTGTGACATTAGGCTTGCACTGTAAAAATAGAAATGCTCCTGGGATAATTAATGCTATTTACTCCAGTAACATATGGTTCCTAGTGTTTGCAGTGCTGTTGGATAAATCTGCTTTTACATGTCTTCTTTTTTACTTTCACCTCACACAATACCTTTTGTGGCAACAGACAGATGGACTTGTGTTGAAATTCTGGACACCTGTCACAAGCTCAAATGTTAGCTTGTCAAAAAGTTAGAGGGATTTCAGGACTAACATTCTGCGATATAACACTGGTTTGACTTCTTTTCATTGAAACATCCTTGAAAATGTGCCAAAACAAAAACAAAAACTTTTCACAAAAACAACAACAACAAAGGCTGAATTACTGTATGCTATGGGAATAATTGCCACATCATACAATGTTATTACAACAGGCAAAACAATATAGAGGAGGGATATATTTCCTGCATCCAGTATTAGTAAGGAGGAAAAATACAGCAAGAAAGTTGAAAGACACTCCCCATCCATTTCTTTCATGCTGAGTTTGGAAATGCAAAGCCTACTTGAAGCCAGTCCTATTACTTTGTGAGAACAGATCTTTGACTCGGCATAATAACCTCTTATAGCCTAGGGTCTTCCTTTCAGATATGTATTTAAAATTACAAATTTTAATCTCTAAAATATCAGTAACTAAAAGAAAATATATAAGGGCATTTTATAACAAGAAATGGAGGCTTAAACTCCCTAGGGCTGTACATATTAGATAACAGTTGTGCTACATCAGGTCCACCATGAGAACCTACAAGACACCTCAGATACTTTATGGCCTACGTGTACTTGGCAA
>NW_026011900.1:0-2812 GCF_001458135.2 Marmota marmota marmota | reverse complement strand
TGTTAGGACTAGTAATAGGGTTAGGGTTTGGGTTTGCCTCTGGATTAGGGTTAGGACTAGGGTTAGCATTAGGTTTAGTGTTTAGCTTAAGGTAATGGATAGGGTAAAAGCTGAGGTTAGATCTAGGGTTAGGGTGTGGATTAGGGATAGTTTTAGGGTTAGGATTAAAACTAGGGTTAATGGTCGGCTTAGGGCCAGGTTTTGGTTTAGGTTTAGGCTAGTGCTAGGCCTACAACTAATGTATAAACCAGGGTTATGATTAGGGCTAATATTGTGTAAGTGTTACTGCTAGATCGAATGTTAGGGTTACGGTTACCGTTAGCATGATATTTAGAGCTAGGGTTAGTGTTAGGGTCAGGGTCAGTGTTCAGGTTATAGTTAGGGTTAGAGTTAAACCCAATATTATCACTAGAGTTAGGCCTAGGGGTAGGGTGAGTGTTTGTGTTAGGTTAAGTTTTATTATTAGGGCTAGGGCTAGGTTTTTGTTTAGGTCTAGGGCTAGAGATATGACTAGATTTAGGATTAGGTTTAGGTCTAGGGCTAGTGTTAGGGTTGGGTTTAGGTACAGGTTTATTGCTTGTGCTAGTGTTAGGGTTTGGTTTATGGTTAGGGTCAGTTTTAGACATACGGTTACATTTAGGGTCAGAATAGATGTCAGGGTTAGGTTTAGGGTTTGGGTTATGGTTAGAGCTACAATGAAGGCTAGGGTTAGGACTAGTAATAGGGTGAGGGTTTGGTTTAGGCTAAGGATTAGAGTTAGGCTTAGGGTTAGCATTAGGTTTAGGGTTAGCTTAGGGTAAGAGACAGGATTAGAGCTAGGATTAGGGCTATTTTTAGGGTTAGCATTAGGGCTAGAGTTCAGTTTTGGTTTAGGGTTAAAGCTAGGGTTAGGTCTTGCATTAAGGATAGGTTTTGGTTAGAGTTAGGGCTAGTTTTAGAGTTATGGTCAATGTATGGACTAGGGTTATGATTTGGGCTCTTTGTAGGATTAGGGTTAGGAGTAGATCTAGTGGTAGAGTTAGGTATTCCGTTTAGATGTAGGATTAGTGTTAGGGTCAAATGCAAGGTCAGAGTAGTTTTAGCGTTAGGGTTTGGACTCAAATTAGGGCTAAGGTTAGGGCTAGGAATAGGTTTAGGTGTCGGTTTAGGTTAACTTTTAAAGTTAGGGCTATGGCCTGGTTTTGTTTTAGGGCTAGGGCTATGGTTAGGGCCAGTTTTAGGCTTAGCATTAGGTTTAGGGCTAGTGTTAGGCTTAGGTTTAGGCTTAGGGTTAAAGTTAGATTTTGATTTTGGATTAAATCTAGGGTTAGTTCTAGGGCTAAGTATATGGCTACTGTTAGATCTTGGTTTATGGCGAGGATTAGGGTTATGGTAAGGGATAGGTTTAGAACAAGGAATAGGGCTAGGGTGAGAGTGAGAGTTAGTCTTATGGCTAAGCTTACTATTTGGTTAGGTATAGGGCTTAATTAGGGCTAGTAATAGGGCTATATTTATCATTATATTTAGGCCTAAGTTTATTTTTATGCTTAGGGTTAGGTTTCATGTAAACAATGGGGTTACAGCTAGGGATAGGGCTAGGGTGAGGGTTAGAATTAGTGTTAGGGCTAGAGGTTCATTAGCGTTGAGGTTAAGGCTAGGTATAGGGCTAGAATGAGAGCTAGGGTTTGTGTTAGGATTAGGGCTAGGATTAGTGTTAGGGTAAATATCAGGTCTAGGGTTATGTTTAGGGATAGTTTTAGGGTTAGGTTTAGTGTAAGTGTTAGGTTTTGGGTAGGGGTCAAATTTAGATCTAGGGGTATTATTAGAGTCAGGGTCAGGTTTAGGGTTTTGTTTAGGTTAGGGTTTAGGGTTAGGGTTCAAATTAGCATTAGGGTTTTGGTTAGGGTAATGATAGGGTTTGGTTTATGGTTAAGGTTAGATTTAGCATAATGATAGGGATATGGTTAGGAATAGGGTTAGATTTAGGACTAGGGTTAGCATTATAATTAGGGTTATGTTTAGGGTAATTGATAGGGTTATTGCTAAATTTAGGTCTAGGGTTATGGATAGGATTATGGCTAGTGTTAGGATTAGGGTTATGGTTTTGTTTTGTGTTAAGTTTAGGGCTAGAATTACGGCTAGGTCAAATATCAGGTCTAGGATTATGGCTAGGGATAATGTTAGGGTAAGGTTTATGCCTAGGTCTAGTATAAGGGTTAGGTTTAGGGGTGGGGACAGAATTAGAGCTAGGTATATTATCATGGGAAAGGGCAGAGTCAGAATTTGGGTTGAGTTAATGTTTACGCTTAGGGCTTGAATTAGCATTAGGGTTAGAGTTAGGGTAATGAAGGTGTTAGGTTTAGGGTTCAGGTTAGTTTTAGGTTAATGAAATAGGTTAGGGTTAGGGATAAGTTTAGGGTTAGGCCTAGGGTTAGCATTAGAGTTATGGTTATGGTTAGGGTAATGGATAGGTTTAGAGCTAGTGACATGGCTAGGGTTATAGTTAGAATTCTGGCTAGGGTTAGGGTAAAGTTTAGGCCTATGTTCTGGTTTAGGTTTAGGGTTAAGTTTAAAACTAGGGTTAAGGCTCAAATTAGGGCTTGGTTTTGGGTTTGGTTAGGGCTAGGATTAGGGCTATGGTAATGCATGAACTAGTGTTGCAATGAGTGCTAGTTTTGGGGTTAGGGTTAGGGTAGGTCTAGTGTTACCATTATGTTTAGGTTTAGGGTGATATTTAGAGCCAGGATTATGTTACGGTTAGTGTCAGAGTCAAGGTTAGTTTTAGGGTTAGTGGTAGAACTCAAATTAGGGCTAAAATTAGTACTAGTTGTAT
>NW_026011899.1:0-2812 GCF_001458135.2 Marmota marmota marmota | reverse complement strand
GGTGGGGGGGTGAGGGAGTGGATTGCTCTCTTTTAAAACTCGATTTTCAGGAACTCTCTGAAAACCTGCGGTAGGAAGGCCCAGGGTCTGCACATTATGACTCTTCTCGCCTCTGTTCTGCGGCTGGCCATCTGCCTGTGGTCTCCCAGGAGCTCTTCCTTCTGCTGTGCTCCAGTCCCTGTCTTCTGCCTCCTGTGTTGTCCTCCTGTCACCTTCTTGCAGTTGTGGCCTGTGAATTCTGTGTGGCGCTGGGGCTGGAACATGGGGCCTGAGTGTGCTGGGTGAGCCCTTTGCCACTGAGCTGTCCCCACTCCCACCTGTCACCTTTCCTCTAACCTTTAGGTCTTCAGTCCAGCCATGTCCCTCCCTCGGGCAGCTCCTGGGAGTCCAGCTTCTTTCCATACACAGAGTAGCTGACACCTATCCTTTCCTCATTGGACCCTGTTGTCACCTCCACTTTTGGCCCATTTGTGGGGGTCCTGCTGTCCCCGTGGGCCTTGCCTGCCCCGATGCCACACAGCCTGTGCCACATTGTTCCCTGTGAGGGCTAGATGGGGCAGTGGAACAGGGACACGTGGGGAAGGTGCGTGTGTCACTGCTGGTGTGGCGAGGTGCTGCGAGGGGGGCCTCCCTGGTGTTCCCGCTGCTCGTAGCAACTGGCCGCAGGGACGGTGGCCCCTGTCCTACAGGACAGTACCTCCTTCCCCAGAGGGAGTGATGCTTGCCGGGTGCTCTTGATACATAACAATCCAAGTAGAAAGTTTCCTTCCTCTCTTGATTTCCTGAGTTTTTTTCTTTTTTAAATAATTGTGAATATTGAAAGCTTTGTCTTATTTAGGATGTTTCTATCAATGTTTAAACTGAAACAGGCCTATGATTTTTTTTTCTCTGTTTTATTAGTATTTCTTTTTGGATTTTGGAATCAAGGTCACATTGGCCCCACTGTAGCCTCTGCAATCTGTTTTCTGGAATAATTTGCTAAGGTAGGAATTAACTGATCTTTGATATTCAGTAGAATCATCCAGACCTGGGAGCTGTTATTTATTTTTATCATTATTATCTAATTTCCTTAATGCATGCTCAAGAGCAAACTCTACATTCTAAAATACATTTTTTTTTTTGTATTTTATATGAAGAATCTAAACAGTGGTTCATGTATCTACTTTTGCTGGTGATTCTGCTCATCAAGCTCCATGTACTTGGAGGCTAATTGTTCGGTGTTCACTTTTGTGATGGATACACTTTTTTGTTTCTTGGAGCTTTCTTTAATTCATGTTTGCTTGGTATATGCTAATTTGTTCTTTCTTTTTCAATCTTAATGTGTCTTTTTTAAAAAAAATTATGTATTTCTTCTATAGCATCTTGCTGACTTTTAGAAAATTCTAACACAAAAATGTTGTCTTAGTGGGCTGGGGCTGTAGCTCAGTGGTAGAACACTTGCCTAGCATGCATGAGGCACTGGGTTCGATCCTCAGCACCACATACAAATAAATAAAATAAAGGCATTCTGTCCATCTACAACTACAAAAAATTAAAAAAAAAACTTTTTGTCTTAGTGAATTTACACAAACTGTAATTATCGTTATATTAGGACTTCTCTCTGCTATTGTATTTTTTAAATATTTATTTTTTAGTTGTAGTTGGACACAATACCTTTATTTATTTATTTTTATGTGGTGCTGAGAATCGGACTCAGGGCCATGCATGTGCTAGGCAAGCGCTCCACCACTGAGCCACAACCCCAGCCCTGCTATTGTATTTTGTTCTTTCATTTTTTATTTTCCACTTTCCATTGGAAAGATGGAATTTACTTCTGTTGACGTAGACATTGTTATGTTTTATTTTTATTCTGTCATTGCTCTGGATTTCAAAGCCATTTTCATGGTTATTTTTGAACTTATTACTATTTCCACTTTTTCCTAACAAAATAAGTGCTGTAGCACAGTCTCTTACCCTCAGGTTTCTGTCTCTTTTGAAACGTCTCTTGGGCTCTAATCTACTTGTAATCTATGACTTCCCATGAGCTCTCACACTACTCAGCCTTCAGTGGTCATCTGTGGTCACCCTGGGTTGGTCAGTGTGGAGTTCCTATAACAGATTCCCGAGATCATCAGCCTGTGAGGAGGAAAGGTTTATTTTGGTTCTTGGTTTTGGTGGCTTCAGCTCATGGCCGGTTGGCCCACGTGGATTGGCCCCCTTGCTCTGGGCCCATGCGGAAGGGGACGTCTTGGCACAGCCTGTGGCACAGCTGGCCTCATGTCTGGGATGTGAGAGAGAGGAAGAGGAGGGGCTGGGTCCCAGTATCCACTTCAGGTAGCCCCCAGTGACCAGAAGACCCCCCAGGGCCCGCCTCTGAAGGCTGCCAGCACTGCAACAGCACCACTTGGAGGAGAAAGCCTTTAGCATGTGGGTCGTGCAGGTCTGGACTGCAGCATTGGGGCGCAGCCCCTCTAGCAGGCATGGGAGGCACCTCTTCAGTGTCCAACTCCTGCTGGGTCAGACACTGCAGTTCCCGAGAGCGCTCTGGAGAAGGTGGGCAGGAGGAGGTGGGGGAGCTGGTGTCTACTTCATCGCCAATGGGAGCAGGTCTGCAGAGCGCCCTGACTGTGAGGAGGTGGAGGAGGGTACTCAGGAGCATCTGAAGAATGCCCTCGCCTCCCTCAGCCTGCAGGCACGTGCCCCCCACCCCCCAGCCACTGCTTGCTGCCTGCTGCCACCAAGTCGGTAATAAAGTGTCTAAAACCTCTCTGCCGAGTCCTCCATGCTCTCTCTTTGAGACAGGAAAGCAGTGTGCTGGGACCCTGCAGCCCTG
>NW_026011898.1:0-2812 GCF_001458135.2 Marmota marmota marmota | reverse complement strand
AGTCCTTTTCATCTTTTATTTTGAAACAGGATTTTGCAAACTTGCTGAAGCTCTTGTTGAGCTGCTTAGGGTGGCCTCAAATTTGTGATCTTCCTGCCTCAGTCCCCTAGGTTGTTGGGATTACACGTTGGGCAAACCCCATTTCTTTTACAAAATAAATTCAAATGAAGTCAAAATACTAAAAAAAAAGTTTTTAAAAATAATTTTTATATGATCTTGACAAAAGGTAGACTTTCTAAGCACAGTGTAAAATTCACAAGTCATTAAATACAAGACTGATAATTGGACTGTGTAAAAATTAATTTTGAGAATTATTTTGAAATCTGGTCTTGCTAGATTGTTGAGGCTGACCTTGAACTTACAATCTTCCTACTTTAGTCTTCCAAATTGCTAGAATGAAAAGTGTGTACTACTGCACCTGGGTAGGGTATAGGTTCGAATGAGCGTTTAAGCTGTTTGGCACAGGGCAGGGGACAGATTTAGTGTTTGGGGCAACAACTTAGATATATGTAAGGGTGCCTGGGAATGTCCAAACTTGCTGGGAAATCCTGCAACTGGGGGAAGAGCACTGAGGGTGGGTGCTCCATGGTTTTAGATCAGAATACAGAAAGAAGCACTGAGGTTGGGGAGAGGGGGGACTGTGGGACCCTACAGGCTTCATTAAGACATCAGAGTCCCCAGGATCTAAGAGATCGCCAATATAAATAAAAAATAAATTAAAGAAAGTGATCACAAATGAGGGGATAGAGGAAACCTGCATTATCCTAGTTGCTTCATGGCTCAGGATTCAAACAGCGGAAATACTGTTCCTCAGTGAGCTGGGTGACAGAGGAATTTCACTAAAACTCAATATTGGACAGTCAGGAATGTCTCACAGACTCAGATTTGGATATATTAAACCAAGAAGAAGGACTACATTGGAGCCACGCCAGTTACGCAGCACAGAGGGACAGAGAACACACAGGAAAACAGATTTGGTACAGAAACCCTGAGACCAGAAAAGAGGCCTGATCCAGAGGCTGCACCGTGCACTGGTGCTTGAAGAGTGCTCTGTGTTTCTCAGCTGACCGCGGAGGGCTGAGTTGCAGACACTCTGAGCTGAGGTGGCCTCGCTGCAGTGGCTGTCCTGGGAGCTAGAAGATCAGAGCAAAAACACTGCCACACTCTCCCAGCAAGTGCCTTGCTGTGTGGCCTATGGTAGACCTAGCAGAGTACCTCGAGAGTGAAACAGGCACAGAGGAGATTGTACCCAAGGGGGATCAATTCAGAAAAGCAAAGGGAGCCCAACTCACTTTTCACTTTGAGCCTAGCAGTTCGTGTGACCAGCTGAATGAAGTTGGGTGGGGAAGCCGAACAAGTGGGTGTGAATACACTCAGAGAGGAGGCCTGGGAAGGCTGGGTTCCTGAGCAGTAGAGTGTGTGAAGGATTGGCTCCCCTGCCCCAGGAGTAGAATTTCTGGGAGGCTCCTGAGATCCAGACCCTGGGTAGAAACCAGCAACTGACAGGCCCTAAGGATGTGTTGACTTAACCTCTCCAGAGCAGATACCACCCAGCAAAGCCCCTGAGGCCTGATTAGAACTAAGTCTAAACTTGCTGGAACTCCTCCCACAGAACACTACAGCAGCCCCACCCTGGGAGTGCACCCCTCTGGTCTGTGCAGAAAAAACTCCAACTGACAGTTCATGCCACTCCATCCTCATACCTCATCCTGGAGAGAAGGGAAGCTAAGAATTATATTGACCAGCTACAGGTGTAAGCCACTCCAACTGGAATCTCAGAGGCAACACAAAGAGAAGACAGGGTTAACAACCCCAGCCCTTACTCTCACTCTCAGTACTCAGCTCAAGAAGAAAAGGAAACAAAGTGGGGCATAGACAGGGACCACCCATTCTCATGAGCTGTTTTGGCCACCTTAGTGGAATTGACTCTGTCATTTTTCATTAAGAATCCTTTTCCTTCTTGTTTGTGTGTTCATGTCCTTGATATGTTACTTGGTTCAGGAACATATATATATACACATTTTTTTTCTGATTTTTAACATTTAAAATTTTTTCATTGATGTATCTTTTGAGGTTTTGTCTTTTAGGGTTTTTGATTAGTATATTTTGGTTTTGTTTTACATTTATTTTCATTTGTTTCTTTCTCTTCTCTTTGTCACTTTTCTACTCCTGTGAACAGCCAAATTCTATTCTTCTCTCTCTTTACTTTATTTCTTCTGGGTTTTTTTCCTCTTTCTTCCTTATAAACATCATCTGCTACATCTCTTCTGCATTCCCTCTGTTCACTTTTTGAAACGGTAAATTCTTTTCCACCTTCCTATCACATTCTCTTTTCCCTTAATTAACTGCATTTTTACCATCTTTTAGAATTGGTTTATCTAACTATGACGCCTAACATTAATGCTGATGAAATTATTACTGCTGTGGATGACAGTGTTTATACCTGCTATTTGCTTTAAAGTCAGATGGAGTTCATGGTTATTGTTTTTACTGTTGACAATTTCTTATGCCACCATTTCTGTTTTTATTTTATTTTATTTTATTTTTGTAGCAATTGATACAGTAGATGTCATAGTAGGAACCGGGTACTTATTTTAATGCTGTATATTATTGGCATTAGTTGTTGCTATTGTTTGTTCACCACTAATCTGTGAGATGCTGGGAAACTATGGGGACACTACAAGTTCACAGGGTGAGGACTCTACTGATGAACTAAACTCAAACAAAAGACAGCGTACCTTGATCCACACACATATCGATGACACTTAATCTTCAGCTATACTTTTTTTTTTTTTTTTTTTTTTTTTTTTTT
>NW_026011897.1:0-15573 GCF_001458135.2 Marmota marmota marmota | reverse complement strand
TCAGTTGTATTCCCCACCTCTCCTCCTTTTACATTTTACGTCACTACATCTCAACTTGATGTTTGCATTCCTATAGGTCTATACAACCATTCAAGTATCAACTCAGAGACTCTTGGATAAAACATTAATTAGTTCATTTTTACCAACAATAATTGTTAGTTCTTGTTAAATTCATTCATTTGGCAATATTTGTTGGATATCTACAGTGTACCAGGGTGTTCTAGGTGCTAAGAATATAGCAGTGAAAAAAATCCTTGCCCTCATAAAGCTAAAATCCATGTTCAGGCATATAATATCTGGGTAGTCAAAAAGAGATTACTACTTTGGGCATGATGGTACATATCTGTAATCCCATCTACCCAGGAGGCTAAGGCAGGAGGGTTACAAGCTTGAGGTCTTCCTGGAAAACTTAGTGAGACCCTGTCTCAATAAAAAATGAAAAAGGGATGGGGATGTAGCTTAGTGGTATAATATGCCCAGGTTCAATACCCAGTACTGCAAAATAAAAAAAAAGTGTCATGTAAGAAATCGGGACACTGGTATGCACAAATCTATATGAAAGTGCTGTGTGGAGCACAGACTATAAATTAAATAAAAGACTTGTGATCACCACCCTGTAGTGACTACAGGAATTTTAGTCCTTAAAACTTCCATTTGAGAGATAATTACTCTCTTGATTGTAGTTATTAATTGAAATAGTCTGCTATGATCCTTCTACAAATTAATATGATGAAACCTTATCACCAATGTGATGGGATTAGAAAGGGTACCACTGGGAAGTGATTAGAGTATGAGGGTGTTGCCCTCATGATGCTCTTATAAAATAGGCTCCAAGGGAGTTGCTTTGCCTTTTCTCCCATGTAAGGGCACAGTAAGAATGCACTATCTGTGAAAGTGACCTTCATCAGATTCTTTGATATTAGACCTCCTGGTCTCCAGAGCTGTGAAAAATAAATATTTATTGGTTATAAGCTACCTGGTTTATGGTATTCTTTATAACACCATGAAAAGATTAACACACTACTCCTAAGGCTAAAGTGCTTACAATAATATTGAAACCTGAAATATCTATAATGTCTTAGGTAATGTCAGAGAAATGCACAAATGAGGAGGTGGGTACCTAGATAAGTTCCATAATGAAATGGAAATGATTTATACAGGAATGTATTACTGGATAAATGCAAGCAAGTACTTACAAGCAGGTAGCCTTTGCAACCATCCAAGGAAATGTCCACTTCCATTGTCATTTGGGCAGTGCTCTATGGATAGCTCTAAACTGATTAACTACTTGGTTTATGGATGGCAGTTACAAGCTGAACAGATGGTAGGCTGCCACTCTGAGAGGAAGATAGAGGCAAATAATCTCAGTGAGCTGAATTGCATGGTGTTTGCCTATCTACTTGTATTTTTACTACCTCATGGGTATTGGCCAATGGCCTAGCTATGTGGGGCAAACTCACCAATTAAAGGTATGTTTATGTGGGGTATGACCCTGGGAAATAAATCACTATGGAGATTTAAGGGAGGTAGTAATAGAGGACATGTTGGTGCTGATCAGAAGTCCTTTTCTAGGAGCGTAAGATGATTGGAACCAGTGAGTGGATATTCTGGTGTGCTCCCTTTAGGTGTCCATCTGCGTCATGAGATGAGTGGCATTGGCTCATGTGAGAAAATGCAAGAAGGTTTTGAGGAGAAATGATTGAGTTAAAGACTTAACCTTATCAGTGTATCCATATTGGTGGGATTAAATGAGTGGTAACTGGAGGCAGGTGGGGTGTGGATGCAGGAAGTAGTTCACTAGGGATGTGGCTATTGGGTGTATATTTTGCTTCTGGAGAGTGAAGTCTTTCTCTGTTTTCTAATCACCATGTGAGCTACTTCCCTCTGCCACACTCTTCCTCTATGATGTCCCGCCTCACATTGAGCCCTGAGAAATGGGGTCTACTGTCCATGAATTGAGACCTCTGCAACTGTGGGCCATCAAATAAACTTTTCCTCCTTTACAATTGTTCTGGTCGGGTCTTTTAGTCACAGCAGTGAAACAGCTGACTAAAACAGAAATTGGCACCTAGAAATGGGGTCTTTGCTGTGATCAATCTGACCGTGTGGTTGGTAAGTTTTTGGGACATTTTGAATAGGTGGGAGGAATTTTGAAATGTTTAGCAGTGTAAGCTGGAAATGCTTTAGGTTGTTGTAAGCAAAGCTTAATGGCTGATTTTGGTGGGAGCTCAGAAGACCAGAATGCCAATAGGACTGTGGACAGTGAAGACAGGGCTCAAGAAGGCTTAGAGGAAAAGGAGGATTCTATTAATAATTAGACTAGATGTCATTCTTGTTATGTTCTAGCTAAGAAGTTATCTGCATTTTGTCTGTGTCCTGAGACTCTCTTTGATGCTGATTTTAAAAGTGATGGATTTATTAATCTGGCAGAAGAAATGTCTAGGCAACATAGCATACAGGAAGTGGCATGCGTATTGCTGGTGGCTTTTAGCCAAGTTTATTGTGATATTCAGGAGCATAAAGCAGAATAGAAATATTTAAAAAACTTGGACTTGAAAGGCAGAATAAAACTGGGGCTAAGGAAGTTGTAGTTGTTAAAGACATCACTGACACTAAAGAAATGCTAAAGATTTTTTCCCAGAGACAATAAGAAAGATGGCTTGAGGGCATCTCAGGACCTGGCAAACCACACCCATCTCAGGCTCAAGGGAGTAAAAGTGAAAATTCTCTTGAGAAGGGACCAGTGGGGACTCCTTGCATAAGAGGGCCTAGGAAATTTTTTCAATGTGTTCAGCCACCCAGACACTCAGAGGCCGCTGGAATAATAATCCAGGTCCCTAGAGGCTTGGCTACTGCTCAAGATGGTGGCAGACCTTGGTGTCAACCCCATGATGCTAGTTCCTGAGGAATGCAGGATGCTGTATTTAGGGGGTCATGGAGGCTTCTGCCAAGATTTCAGAGGAAGGCCTTGGAAGCCAGGCAAAATGTAGCAGGGTCAGATTCCCTGAAGGTGCTCCCTGAGAAGGCAAGGTGTGGAGATTTGAGGAGGAAGCTGAAGCTGCAGTGGAGACCCCTGAGATTAAGAAATGCCAAAAATGTAGGAAAGCTGTAGGAATTGAGCAGAGGCAAGAAAACAGAAAGGCTACTTGTACTGCAGCCATCAAGGCCACAGAGGTGGAGCTATACAAGCCCTTTGGAGAGGATATCATGACATGTACTCCAGAGGATGAACACAGAACTACAGGACTTGTTTGTCCAGCTGGATTTTTGTCTTGCTTTGGTGCCTTCCTTCTTTCTATACCCCTATTTTTTATGTTTACTGTATACCTTTATATATTGGATACTTGTAAATTGCTTTTAATTTTACAGGAGTTTACAATGCATGATTGCCTTGAGCTTCAGAATACTTGGACTTGAACTTTGAGCAATCTTGGAACAGTTGAGACTATGGGGACTCTTGGGAATGGACTAAATGTGTTTTGCATTGTCAGATGAGAGTGAGCTTTTGCGGACCAGGAGCAGAAAGTTATGGTTTAGATGTGGTGTCCCCCAAAACTCATGTGTGGGACAATGCAAGAAGATTTGGAGGAGAAACGTTTAGGTCAAAGCTTTAACATAATCAGTGAATTGATTCCTGATGGGTTAAAGTGAGTAGTAACTGGAGGCAGGTGGGGTGTGGCTGGAGAAAGTGGTTCACTGGGGGCATGGCTATGGCATATATATTTTGTACCTGAAGAGTGGAGTGTCTCTCTTTCCTGATCACCATGTGAGCTGTTTCCCTCTGCCACACTCTTCCTGGATGATGTCCTGCCACACCTTGAGCCCTGTGAAGGTGAGCCTTCTGTTTATGGAGTGAGACCTCTGAAGCTGTGAGCCTTTAAACTTTTCTTCTTTTACAATTGTTCTGATAGGGTCTTTTAGTCACAGTAGTGAAAAAGCTGACCCAAACGGGGCAACAGCACTGTGTAGATGACTTGAAGGTAGACATATTTTCCTTGCACCGCTGAGATACAGAGTGCCCATATGAACATTCTGTGTGCCAACAAGAGAGAAAGAGGCTGCATATGGTTAGGGGACAGAATTCTTAAGAGGAAGGCCCTGCACATGGCTGGTGGGTTGGATTTATGTCCAACTGTAGAACATAAGTGATCCTGACAGGAATAGAAACTTAACTCTGGACTGGGCTTTGCTTACTAGATGGTAAAAGTGAATGTTCAGAGTACCATAAAAGAACTAGAACAGAAGTCAAGGCACCAATTTGGACCCCTGTGTCTCATTCCTCATACCAAGAAACACACAGTTTTGTGTTAGTTTTCCATTACTATAACAAATGACAAGCTACTTATAAAGAGCAAAATTTGGTTTTGGCTCACAGTTTTGGAGGTTTCACTCTATTATCAGTTGGTTCTGTTGCTTTTGGGACTCTCGGAAGTAGCATATTATGGCAGGAATATGTGGTCAAGGAAAGCCATTCACCTCATGATTGGGAAACAGAAGAAGAAGGGTCTGGGGTCAAACTATCCCCTGTGAGCATGTGCCCCACATTCTGAAGACCTCCCATTAGACCCCACTACTTAAAGATTCCACCGCCTCCCAATGGTGCTGCTCTGGGGACTTTATGGGCCTTTGGGGGACACTTACCTAAACTACAGTAGGTCTAATACAAAAGTAGGATGGGCAATTGAAATAAATTGAGTTATCTAAATTAGGCAGAGATAAAGGCATGAAGGGCCTTTGTGAGTGTGAGCTCACATTCAACACTGAGGTTTGTTCCCAACTAGATAGATTCACCTGCTTTTTTTGTGGATCTGGGGAAGAGGAGAAGGGAAGGAGAGAATGCTGGCACAAATCTATAATTCTTCTCCATATTATTTCAACTTTCTTTTTCTAACTCAGTGCAGTAGCCCAGGCAGGACCAGAGTTGAAACCTTGGGCACCAGAAGAAGGAGTGATTCCAAGGCAAAAACTTTTAGGCATAGCTTTAGGCCTCTGTGTCCCAATTCCTAGGGCTTGAGTAGGTGAACCCTGTGTTCACCCATCTGACATAGTTAGGGTTCATGGTGACTGTCCCTTATTGCCTAGTAGTCATGATAGCTCTCAAATTTTGTACCTGTGTAACTTTCCCCCATATAAATGGGAGTGGACTTAAGGGTAGAAACTTGCTAGACTAGTATTATTGCTGGCAATCTGGACCAGAATATTGACCAAAACTAATGTCCCTTCCAAAGGTGAAAAAGTATGAACAAAAATAAAAGTGGGCCAGGGCAGGGAGTGAGGGGAGGGGGAAAGACAGAAAGAAAGAGATGAGGGTATAGCAATGAATAAATGGATTATTTAGTGAAGGAATCCATTACTACCTTAGTGCCAGGATTTAGAATGCTTAGAACTGAATTTAGTTAACTTTCAGCTAAGTTAGTTTTGCACAAGTTTATTGCAGGTACAAATAGCATTAAATTAAGTAAGAGGGATAAGTACATTAGCACAAATAAATGAAATATATGTAAAGTATTTACTAGACAGATTAGTTTTTTTTTTTGTTACTAGGGCTTGAACTCAGGGTACTTTACCATTAAGCTACATCACTAGCCATTTTTAATTTTATTTTGAGTCCGGGTCTCATTAAATTGCTGAGGGCCCTCACAAACTTGCAATGTTTGTTTTAGCCTCCTGAGTCACTGGGGTTATAGGTGTATGCCACCACACCCAGCGCAGATGAGTTATTTTTTAAAACAATCTATCTCAACCCAATACTGGCTTCTCCAAATGATAGGCACACTCAGACTGATAGGGTTTATTTGTTACATAAAAGGTATACTGAAGGTAGATGTTCCAACAACTATGCTCATTTTGCTCCAAGAGAGTCTTGTTTGAGGCCCAGGTTGTGATGTGTGTAGTGAAAATTTAGCCTTATCCAAGAGAGTCTGGTCTTTGTCCTCAGCTACTAGGAGTAGTCCCATGGAATGTCTTGCTTTATGGGGTGTGTTTGCAAGAGGGATTTGGACACTTGAAGTCTAATAATGTGATTATTGTTGGAGATTTGAGACACCTCTGTCAGTTCATTCTAGAGGCAAAAGTATTAACTTGAGATAATTATGCTATCTGATATGCTATCTGATTCTCAATACAGATCTAATTTTCTCAAAATTTCTTGGTAATTTGCATGCTTTTAATGAAATTAAACTCTTGATTTTGTTTAAACTTAAAAAGTGAGTTTGAGATTTATGAAGCTTCAGAGTTATAAGAGGGGAGTAGCCAACTTTCCCTATGCTTCTGTTCCATTAATATTAACAAATCTTCAGAGATTAGCATTACATGAACCAATTTGGCTAATTATGAGCTCTGCCTCTGGAGCTCTCAGACCCACCCATACAACTATAAACAGTTGGCCTATGTCCTGCAGCTTCTTGGTCCCAGTCCAGTTGGTTCTGTGTGTCTCCTCTTTCTAGAGTCATGGTCTACATTGGAGGTCCATGCCTGAGTCTGTCCTCCTGCCAATTCTGAGGACGGAGCCTGATTCCTCACCACTCACCAGGCAGGGGAGAGGCAATGGATCATCACTCCTTGGTCATACCCCAACATGACAGCTCTGACTGGTGAGTGTGGTGGAAGAAACTGGATACAGAAGGGACTCAGAGAGCATCAGTCCCTCATTACCCAGACAAGAAGTTGGAGTATCCAGATAGGAGGCCCCCCAAATACAAAGTTTTAACTCAGAGGCCTATGAAATAAAAAATTAAATTAAAAATTAATTGACATAATAATTTTATATATGCTTATGGAGCAGTGTGATAATTTGATACATGTATATAATATTTCATGATCAAACCAGGATAATTAGCATTTATATCTCCTAAAACATTTCTTATTTCTTTGTGTTGGGAACATTAAAATGCCTCTCTTCTAGTTCTTTATAAAATATATAATAAATTATTGTAAACTTTGCCTACCCTTCTGTGATATAGAACACTAAAATTTATTCCTCCTAGCTAACTGTATTTTAGTACCTGTTATCCAGTCTCCCTCTTTCCCACCTCTCCCTACCCTTCCCACCCTCTGTGACCACTATTCTAGTTTATAGTCTTGGTTCTGGTCAGGATCCAAGACTGAATGGAGTTCTGTTCTCTTTCTACACTAGGTCTAGCTCTGGTGGGTATCTCTCTCATTAGCACAAGAAATGGATCTCTCTAAACTGTCTCTTATGTGCTCTAAAATGATCATGAAGGTCAGGATGAAGATAAGAACAAAGATGACTATAATGATGATGTCATGATTCTTTATTAAACTTTCCCAAGTGCCTGACTCTATATAGTTTATTTAATTTCACCTACAATGATCACTCCCAGGTATAAAACATTATTGTTCTTTTACTTGAAAGGAATAGAACTTTCTATTTCAATTCTCTTGGGCTCCAGTGCCTGAGACCCGAGAGACTTGTCTTCTGTACCATATAAACAACAAAAGGGCATGAAAACTGTATAGGATTGTACTTTATGAATAAGCCTGGAATAAATTCCAATGATGATTCAAATTCTATTTACAAAATAATGAACAAATATTTATTAAGTTTAGGCACTGTACATCTCTAGAGTTTAGTATTATTCTCCCCATTTCCAGATAAGGAAAGCTAGTACAGAGAAGGGAAGAGTTCTTTATACGTACTACAGTGTGAGTGTTAGAAAAAGAAATTGGACTCAGACCGTGGTCTATTGACTGTACTTTCAGGACTTTGTTTCCTCATGGGAGCCAAATTAGAGTTTTTCTTGTAAAACCTCCTCGAGCACAGATGAACAAACCAAGGCACAAGCATTGATTCTTTCTCTTGCAATTCAGTGAGTTCATCTGAGAAGTGGCAGCATGAAATGTGGTTTATAGAGGCATTTCTGACATAAGTATGTAATTTTTAAAATGAATAATAATGCATTTTTACAACCAAGTTTGGACATCTGAGACATGGAAATATTATTTCCTATATAAGATGAGAATTTTCACATGGAACTCTCATGGAGTGATTATATTAGACAGACTTCAAGAATATTTCTTATTTGATATCTTTTTTTGTTGTATTGTTTTTGTACTGGGGAATGAACCCAGGGGTGCTTTTATTTTTTATTTAGAGAGAGGGTCTCACTAAGTTCCTTAGGGCCTCACTTGTTGAGGCTGGCTTTGAATTTGTGGTCCTCCTACCTCAGACTTCTGAGTTACTGGGATTACAGGTGTGTGCCACTGAGCTTCGCTTCATTTGATATCTTAATAAAAGAAAATATTTGATAGCACCTGATTTTTTCTATTGGAAAAACAAATGTAGGCATTAAATAGTAAAAATTGAATATACATCTTTTTTACAACTCAAAACAGCTATCCTGCAGGCACACATCATATACAAATTCTCACTTGTGTGATAAGAGAAGTGTGAGAATTTTCATAGGATTGTTGTCATGAGAAATTAAAAAATAAAATGAAATCCAATCTTCAGGCAATGTAATGCATTGAAATGTTATATCTAAATATATGTACTTCACAGAAAGACTTTAATTCAGTATTTTATTAAAATGTTAGATGTAATATAGAGTAGTATATTGGTTACCTAGATTTTCAAGAGAATTACACATAAGCAAATCAATACTAATGTTAGAAAATCATGGACAAAATATACTTACCAAATTCCTGACAGTGTTTGCATTTTGGGGACAGATATATAGAAAAATGGGATTATGCATGGATATAGGAAAACTCAGATGTGTGTCTCCATGCTCTGTTCTCTAATTTCTCAACTTTTGAGAGAAATGTATGGTTTAAAATTATGAATAGTGGATGTTTCTGGAAGATGTGACAGCTCTCCTGGGCTGCTTCCTGCCTTCTTTTCTCCCTACTCAGCTTTTCACACTGGGCGTTTTGAGGTGCTGCCTCCACTGCCCTCACCACTACAACCACGATCTCCTTAACAGACATCCAGAAAATTGAAATGGGATTAACAGTTTTTCCTGTTGTTTGGAATGATTCTCTTTTTTTGACAAAGTACTACTGGCTATTGGAAATGTTTTGTTTGTGACTGGCTAGGCTCTTATAATCAGTTTAGAAAGAACATTCAGATTCTTCTTCCAAAAACATGAAATGAAAGCTACAGGATTTTTCCGAGGTGGTGTATTTGTAGTTCTTATTGGTTGGCCTTTGAGAGGCAGGATCTTTGAAATTTATGGATTCTTAACTTGTTCAGGGGCTTCTTTTCTGTGTTGTTGGCTTTATTAGAAGAATGCCAGTTCTTGGATCCCTCTTAAATTTACCTGGAATTAGATCATTTATAGGTAAAGTTGGAAAAAGCAACAATATTGTTTCTCAACAAGAGAATTTGAAGACTCATTTAAAATGTTGTATTGTTCATAAAATTCTTTGAAGAACATTCAGTACAAAATTAAATTACATCAAATAACTTGTAATGTTCTTTACAGAAGCTTAAAACATGTAGCCTACAAAGACCAACAGCAATTGGTACAGAAGCAATGAAAACAGGCTTCTAATCAAGTGATCTAAGAAGGCAGCAAGCAAACTAAGGGAGATGAAATCCATGTTATGACGCATATTGAAATTCTAGAAGGCTGTTTTTATTATCTTTCCACAATGTGCAGAACACAGCCATTCTTAGAGAACTGTGGTGTCGGTTACTTTTGTTTTTACTACTATTATTATTGTTTTGAGGGCTCAGGAGCACCCATAGGCATTTGCTTTTTAGAAATGTCCACCGTGATGGGAACTCTATTTCCAGTTGTGCTGTATCTCTGAAAGTAATGCATGAGTAGGGTTGGATTATGTCATTTTAATGTATTAAACCCAGTGAAAACCCAGTTCATGTATGAATCAGTATTTTTTTTGTAAACATGGAGTTAAAATAAAACTTTTGTTTGTGGTTCATCTGAAAAAAATATGAATAATGGGATCTCTTCTCCTCTACCAATAGTATGTCTAATATTAACTCATAGATTAAAGGGTTGATTTATCAACTCTTTCCTTTCTAGAAAAAAAGTCTCCAAATGTATAAATGTATATGGTCAGAGCAATATAGAATGAAAAAAGTTTTAGTGTTTCTTTTTTGTTCAAGGATACTGATCATGGGAGGGGGAAGTGAAAATAAGCATTTTGGTATGCAAATATAACTATCTTTGTTTTTTATCTGTCATGTGCTGTAAATTCATCCTTGGCTATAACCCTAGTATGTTATCCCTCCATCTAATATGAAATGACTTTGGTTTAGTAATACATTTTATACAGACCAGGTATTCTAAATGTCTGAATATACTCAGCTTCTTCCTCTCATATCTATCTCTATATATCTGCCATTTGGGATCCCCTCAAAATAATTTATTTATTCCTTCTATAATTTATCAATGTACAGCTAAACAGCATACTTTGTCCCATATCCATGATGTATGCATTAAACTTTTCTTTGTATCAAGCCCAATGTTCTGATAGAAGATGAGGTGGAGAGGGGCTAAGATACTCCCAATGACCTTACCTCCTTGTTCTTATGCCCTTATGTGACTTCCATGATGTATGGCATGAACCTAGAGAATACCTTTCAGCAATGTGAACATGGAAGAAGTGATGGGAAGTCACTTCTGGGAATAGAAAGAAAAGCATCAGGCTTTCTACTGTGGAAAACACAAGGAGTTTTCCTAAAAAAATTAAAAATAGAACCACCATATTATTCTGCAATCCATTTGCTGTGTATGTACCCAAAAGGAAATGAAATACATCTGTTGAAGAGACATCTGAATTCCCATGGTTACTGAAGCACAATACATACTAGCTAAGGAATGGAAATAAACTAACTGTCCATCAATGGATGAATGGATACAGAAAATGTTGGACATACACACGATGAATACTATTCAGCCATAAAAGGATGCCATTCTACCATTTGAGACAAAATGGATGGAAGGGGAAGACAATAAATAAGCCAGACTCTGAAGACAAGCACTACCTGATATCTTTCAGAAAGGTGGTCTCAGAAGTTGACAGTAGCATGATAGTTATCAGAGGCCTTGAAGATTAGGAGGGAGTGATGGGGAAGGATTAATTACAGAGTTTTCTAGTTTGAGAATAGCAAATAAGATATATACTGTAATTTTTTAAAGCTATAGGAAAGAATTTTAAATGTTTTCACCATAAAGAAATGACAGATGTTTGAAGAGATATGTTCACTATGATTTGACATTACATAATATATACCTGATTCCAAATATTACATGGTATTTTAAATATGTACAATTATTATGTATTGGTTAAAAAGAGAAATTAATATTAAAATATAATTTCCTCCTGCTGCTCCTGGAGTATTTGTTTATTTATTTAATTTTATTAAATATTTTTTGTAGTTCTAGATGGACAGGTATCTTTATTTGTTTTATGTGGTGCTAAGGATCAAATACATGCTAGGCAAGTACTCTGCCACTGAACTACAGCCCAAGCCCTGCTCCTGGAGTATTTAAATACAGTATGTTATCAAAAACTTATGTAAACATCAGTGGTTTTATAATGTATCAATGTAATTTCATTAGAGAAAAAAGAACCAAGATTCAGTTGGACTAGTAAAAAACCCATATATCTTCAGTACGTAAAGTACCAAACCAAGCAAAGGGAAAAATCAATTGAAATATGAAGTTCTCCTTAGAGACATATAGGAATGAAAATAGTGTGAGTCTTGGAACAAGAAATCTAATTCTCCATATATTTTCAGATTAATACCAAATTAATACCAGATTAATACCAAATTAATACCAATTCATTAATACCAATGAATTGACAGATACCAAATCCCATATTTGATTGTTATAGTGAAGAAAAAGTAGTCTGAGTTTTACATAAAGATTCAACAACTTGGAAGTCAGACCAAGTACTTTTACTTTTCTCTTTTTCTGTTTCCTTTAATATTAACAAGTCCTCAGAGATTGAATTATGGTGGACCTATTGGCTAATTAGGCACTTTGTGCATTGAGCCTCCAAGGTTGCACAACTGAACTAATTATACCCTGTGCTTCTAGCCCTTTATTTTGCCAGTTCCAGTGTAGTGGTTCCACAGCATTGTCTACTCTCTTCATTGGCATCTTCATAAGCTTGAGCCATTTTTCAAGTCCTGAGGACAGAGCCAGAGCCTGAGGTTTCATCACACACTAAGCAGGAGAGGAGCACTGGATCCATACTCCTTGGTAATGCCCCAGCAGAAATGCAGTACTGCCCAGTAAGTTCTGTGGGAGATGGTAAAAAGAGGAGGAACTGTCAGCATCATTGTTTCCACATCACTGGGGCAACCATGTCAGTTGGGATGATATCAATATGCAAAGTTTCAGCTTAGAGGACTAAGTTTATGTTTTGGTTCTGGGATGGGGTCTAGGAATTCTCAAAGTTCTGTTTTTCTCCTACACTAATTCTAGCTCCTGTAGGCCTCTCCCTCATGGTACTAGTCAATGAATCTTGCCTTCATGGGAATTATTAGCATGAAATTCTTTTAACTAGGTTAAGAAGGCTGAGTTTCAAACCTGATGGAGATGTATCTTGAGGTGCTAAATTCTTTATTTGTACATAATAGGATTTATGATAAAATAACTGATATTACCAGGACACTATGGAATACAAATAAACAAAGCAAAACCAAATAACAACAACAACAAAAAATAAAGAGCAAAACCTAAAAACAAAAAACCCTGCCAAAATAGAAAATAACAAAAGTGTTCTTATGTATAAGATGTTTCCTTATATTTGTATGTGGTTGATACAGATAACGCTGTATAAAACAAAACATTTCAGAAGTGTTTTTTAAATTTGTTATTGTTGAATTATTGACAGATGCACTGTACGCTAGTGTGTGATCAGTGATGTTTCATGATTATGTGCATATTCATCAAAATTTGAAGTCCACGAAAGCCAAGCGTAGGGTTATAAAATGATTTAAAAAAGATAATCTATGTATTTGAATGAAACCCTCTTTCTGTGAAAGAATGAAATGTTAATGTGAAAGAATTATGAAAATCCATGAATTTAACTGGCAAATAAAAGTGTGATTATGAACTTTCAACTTTATTTGAATTCCAATAACATGGTCTTAGCTCTCACAGAGTTTTTATAATTTACAAATATAATTTCCTGCATCCAGGAAATTCATATCATTGTCTTAGAATAAAATAATCTATGTTTGACTGTTTTTCCATTACCTTTAATTAGAATGATTTTTTTTCCTCAATGAAGGAAGGGTATTTTTGTTTTCCATTTTATTTATTTATTATTGGTTCTCTTTTGTTATGTAGAATCCATTATGATATAATTATTTAAAGATGGATGGAATATAGCTTATTCTAATTAGGACCCCATTCTTGTGGGTATACATGATGGTGGGATTCAATATTCCTATTCCTATCCCTACTGCTTTCCCTTCATTCCCTTTTGTCTAATGTATTAAACTTCTCTTCTTCTCCCTGACTTTATTGTGGTTTAACTTCCACATATCAGCAAAAACTTTTGACCTTTGGTTTTTTGGGATTGGTTTGTTTCACTTATAGGATAGTTCCCAGATCTATCCATTTACTGGCAAATGTCATTAAGTCCTTCTCCTTATGGCTGAGTAGTTTCTTTATCCATTCATCTGTTGAAGGGTACCTAGATTGGCTCCATATCTTAGCTATTGTGAATTGTGCTGCTGTAAACATCTTTTTTTTTTAATCTGAAAAGAGTTGGTTGTATTTTATGTAAAAATGAAGTGTTTGTGGAGTGGTGTACTCCTGTAATCCCAGTGACTCAGAGTCTGAAGCAGGAGAATTGTGAGTTCAAACCCAGCCTCAGCAACTTAGTGAGGCCCTAAGCAACTCAGTGAGACCCTGTCTGTAATAAAAATAAAAATAAAAAAAAACCCAAACAGCTGGGGATGTGACTCAGTGGTTAAACTCCTCTGGGTTCAATCCATGGTGTCACACACACACACACACCAAAAAAAAAAAAAAAAAAAACCCAACAAAAAAACCAGGATATGGGATTTATGGTCAAATGTGTATGGTCAAATGTGAGGTCTGTATAAGAGGTATAAAGTCTGTATATTGTATATTGCTTTGTCCAAAATATAGACACAATACTAGATGACATACTTATTTCATTTTCTCTAACTTTTCATTTTCAAATGCTGTCCAAACAACATAGAACTACAAAATCTAACACGTATCTCAGAATTTCATCTCATGGGCCTCTCAGATTATCTTGGACTGCAGCCCATTCTCCTTGTACTTGTTCCTATCCATGTACTTGGTCACAGTACTTGGGAACCTGCTCATTATCCTGGCTGTCAGCTCTGACTCCCACCTCCACACCCCCATGTACTTCTTCCTCTCTAACCTGTCCTTGGCTGACATCGGTTTCGTCTCCACCATGGTCCCAAAGATGATTATGAACATCCTAACTCACAGCACAGTCATCTCCTATGTGGGATGCCTGACTCAGATGTTTTTTTGATCATTTTTGGATGTAAGGATGGTATGCTGCTGACTGTGATGGCCTATGATCGGTTTGTGGCCATCTGTCACCCCCTGCACTATTCAGTCATTATGAACCCTTGCCTATGTGCCCTCTTAGTTTTGGTGTCTTTTTTATTTAGCCTTTTAGACTCCCAACTGCATAATTTGATTGCCTTGAGATCTATCCACTTCAAGGATGTAGAAATTTCCAATTTCTTCTGTGATCCTTCTCAAGTTCTTAATCTGGCCTGTTCTGACACTTTCACCAATAACATAGTCATGTATTTTATTGGTGCCATGTCTGGTTTTCTTCCTATCTGTGGAATTTTCTTCTCTTACTGTAAAATTATTTCTTCTATTATGAGAATCCCATCAACAGGTGGGAAGTACAGAGCCTTCTGCACCTGTGGATCTCATCTGTCAGTTTTTTGCTTATTTTATAGGACAGGCATTGGAATGTACCTTGGATCAGCTGTGTCACAGTCACCCCAAAACAACACAGTGGCCTCAGTGATGTACACTGTGGTCAGCCCTATGCTGAACCCCTTGATCTACAGCCTGAGGAACAGGGACATTAAAAGCTCACTGAGGAGGATCTGCAGCAGATCAGTCTAATGTCAGGACCGCTGACATCCATTTGGAATCTAATTTGGAAAATGCAACAAAGCCAAATATCTAGATCTGTAGATTCTACCTCCTTGGATATATAAATTTTTATAGTTTAATGACTAATTATCACATTTCATAATAGAATAGTAGTTGCTACAATTGGTGGGAAACAGGAAGGGGAGATTTTAAAATGGGTACATTTTCAGTTTGTGAAGATGAGAAATTTCTGGAGATGGATGGTAGTGATGGTTGCACAACCACATGAGTGTAATTCATGCCACTGACCTGGATAGTTAACAGTGGTTAAAATGGTCAATTTTTTGTTCTGTATATTTGACAGTTACAAACAATGACAATAAAAGGCACACTGGTATTTGAAAAAAAATGAAAGAAATGAATAAATATTATGCATGATCTTACTCATTAGTAGAGGAGTCCAAATTGTTTCATGGTCATTGATCCTCCCCCTCCCCCC
>NW_026011896.1:0-2812 GCF_001458135.2 Marmota marmota marmota | reverse complement strand
TATATATATATTTAATATTTATTTTTTAGTTATAGGTGGCCACAATATCTTTATTTTATTTGTATGCCGTGCTGAGGATTGAACCCAGCCTCACACCTGCTAGGCTAGCACTCTACCTCCGAGCCACAATCCCAGCCCAAATCCTATATATTTTATTAGATGTGAACCACAGTGTGTCTATTGAGCTTCCTGGCAGGTGATATGAAGAAGGGAATGTGATCTGGAACACACTGTGTGCTCATTAGCCAAAAACAACATGTCGTTAAAAAGTGAACCCCTTCCTAATACTGAGGGCTGAGAAAGTTTTCTTCCTTGAATCTTGATGGATAATATTAACTAGTAAACCAGTCATTTTCTCAATAACCCCTCTGTAGCCCAGGTTTTACAAGCTGCAGGTTGTGACCCATGGTGTGTAATGAAATCAATCCAATGAATTGCTGTGGTATAATAAAAAATAAATATTTGGTCTTTGTTCCCTGTGTTCCTGGTACAGAGCTCCTAAAACCCTTGACGTCTCTGTTCCTGGCACAGACCTCCTAAAACCATTCCCAAGTAATAAGAATATCTTTTTTTTTTTTTTCAAGTAATAAGAATATCTTTTGTGTGCTAATGAGATGACTCCTGGTCAGCTTCAGAATGGGGAAGATCCCCAGAAAGACCAGGCCATGATGAGACGTCTGGAACTTTTAGTTTCCCGTTCCCTCCCACCTCCAGAGATGGCAGAGGACCTGGAGATTGAGGTCAATTACCAGGGACCAATGGCTAATGAATCATGTCTGTGTAATTAATCCTCCATAAAAATCCCTAAATGATGGGGTGCAGGTTGCTCCCAGGCTGTGAACAGGTGCTGGGAAGGAGGCACACCCAGAGAGGTCATGGCATCCACATCTACTCACCTCTGTTCTGTATCTCACTCTGTGCCATCTCTTCCCTTTGGCTCTTCCCAAATCGCAGACTCCATAATGAGCCAGAAAGGTAGGTAAAGTGTTTTCCTGAGTTCTGTGCATCATTCCAGTGAATTGTCAAACCTGAGGAGCGGATTTTAAGTTCCCCCAATTGATAGCTAGACAGTGAGAGATCCAGGTATTGCCCTCTCCTGGGACTTGCAGCCCATACCTGCTGTCTTGTGAGACTGAGCCTTTAACTTATTGAGCCTGCTGCTAACTTTGTTAGTTGGAATTGGGATTGAATCGAATTATTGAAAACCTAGTTGGTGTTGGAGAATCAGAGAATTGGAAAGTCGTAAATAACATTTTTTTGCGGTGGGGTGTGGGGGGCGCGGTCTGCCCTGGGGATTGAATCCAGGATTTGGTGCATGATAGCCATGTATTGTACCACTTACCTACATCCCGGCCCAAGATCATTTTTTTTTTTTTTTTTAAATAAAGGAAGTTGTTAGAGTAAGTTTTTAGGGAAGAATAGGATATGTTGGAGTGCATCACATCCATGACTTTAGTGAGGCTTATGTTCCAGGGATGCATATGTGTATCCCTACGTTGTAATATAAAATGCATTTCATATTGGTGATCATGAAACCTCCCCTTTATTCCTCAAGACTTCAAACTAGTGACATTTGCCAGCCAGTAGTTCATTGCCTGGCTAGGGAAGCCCAGAGGTACAGGTGTAAAAGTTTCCCAGGCAGCCAGAGGATGAGCACTGTCATACATGTGGCAAGATGAAGGAGAGCCCCAAGGGAGGGGGAGACTGAAGGAAGAGGGGTAGTACTTCGCTCTCTGGAGGAAAGATGGACAGGTGGGAGCAAAGCAAGCAGGTGACAGGGCTGGATTTTCCTCAGCTTAGGAGGGAGCATGGTAAGATACGGTCTCTCTGGATGGCTGGAGCTCTCGGCTAATCAACCTCAGGTTTCTTCATCCATGAAATGAAAACAACATTAGCACCCAAAGAGATGGTTCCTGGACATGAGCTCATCATAGGTCTGGCTCAATGCCTGGTTATTATTTTATAGTTATTTTTGAGGTGATTCTTAATCTGTAAAATGTAAGGTCTTTGAGTAGGTGTAAAAAAAACCTGTGTTTGAAAAACGTGTAAAAAAGTCAGCATACTATAGCAACACCTGAACACTCATGTTTTTTGCAGTACAATTCTCATTAGCCAAGTTACGAAATCAGCGCAGGTATCTGCCAGTGGGTGGAAGGATAAAGAAAATATGGTATATGTACATAATGGAATGAAATAATGCCATTTACAGGAAAATGGATAGAATTAGAAGCCCTCAGTTGAACAAAATAAGCCAGTCTCAGAAAGCCAAGTATCACATGCTTTCTCCCAAATGTGGAAACCAACAGGAAAAAGACAACATAAAAGTAGAAGGGAGACTATTAAAGGAAAAGGAAGGTCATGGAAGGAATGCAGGGTGGATATTATCAAAGTATTTTATGTCTATGTTCTAATATGCCACAACAAAACCCATTATTCTGTATGATTAAAATGCACTAATAGGGGCTGGGGTTGTGGCTCAGTGGTGGAGCGCTCACTTAGCACGCTTGAGCTACTGGGTTTGATCCTCAGCACCACATAAAAATAAAATAAAGGGATTGTATCCACCTACAACTAAAAAACAAACAAACATTAATAAAGCTGGGTGCAATGGTGCACACCTGTAATCCAGCAGCTCGGGAGGCTGAGGCGAGAGGATAACGAGTTCAAAGCCAGCCTCAGCAAAAGTGAGGCCCTGAGCAACTCACTGAGACCCTGTCTGTACATAAAATACAAAACAGGGTTGGGATGTAGCTCAGTGGTGCAGTGGCCCTGAGTTCAATCCCCCATACAAAAAAAAAAAAAAAAAAAAGCA
>NW_026011895.1:0-2813 GCF_001458135.2 Marmota marmota marmota | reverse complement strand
AAAATACCAAACAGGGCTGGGGATGTGGCTCTGTGGTCAAGTGCCTCTGAGTTCAATCTCTGGTACAAAAAAAAAAAAGATAAGAAACTGAGTTTTCCATACTGTTCTCCTCAGCTTATCAGCAGGAGAGAACTGACAGGGATTTGAGACAACTATTTTATGGGGAATAATAGAAAAAGAACATTTGCCTACATGGTTCTTTAACCTGGAAACCAAATATCTCAGTAGAGGCAGGAAAGGGACTTGGGCTTTGGGCATATGGAAGCCTGTCTTCGAGAATGGCTACTGTTCTGGAACCGTAGCAGGACAACGAGGTGGACGGATTCTCTATCTTGGCACAGCCTTGACGTGGAGCTTGAGCCTCAGCACCCTCATCTTCAAAATGTAGATAGTAACAGAGCAAGGAGAAAGAAGAGATTTGAGGAACATAAAGAGATTATCAGGAAGTCAGAGCAGAGCAAGTGTCCCTATGTTTTGGCTGTCTGAGCATGGAGAAGCTTTTTAAGATATGGTTAAAATAGGCCAAGTTGGTGTCAGCATAATCAGGGCCCCTGATTCATATTATAAATACCCATGTGGAGCCCCAGAAGGGTGAGCCTCAGACAAAGAACACACTGGAGCAGTCCCCAGAGAGAATACTTAATAAATGAGTACTGAAAGCGGTGGTGCACACCTGTAATCCCAGCAACTCGGAAGGCTGAGGCAGGAGAATCTCAAATTCAAGGCCAGCCTGGGCAACTTAGTGAGATTTTTCAAAATAGAACAGAAAGGGCCTGGGGATGTAACTCAGTGGTAAAATGTTTGCCTAGCATGTGCAAAGCCCTGTGTTTAATCCCCAATACCATCAAAAAGGAAAATAAATGAAGACGCTTCTGGATAAAAATATTGTATTAGTGGCTGAGGTTGTGGCTCAGTGGTAGAGTGCTGGCCTAGCATGTGTGAGGCACTGGGTTCAATTCTCAGCACCTCATATAAATAAATAATAAAGGCCCATTAACAACCAAAAAAATATATTAAAAAAAAAAAACTAGTATTAGTCACATCAATTTATCAATTTCCAGGTCCACTCTTAGTAGCAGCAGCTCAATACCTGGGACAGAATAAATACTAGGTGTTGGTAATAGCAATAAAAATATCACACAAAACCCCCACCCTCTTATTGCTATGTTCTAATGCAGAGAAAAACAATAAATAAGTAAGCCAAGACAAACACAATCCAAAGAGGAACATATTAGGAAAATAAACATTGAGGAGATTGAGGGTGCCAGGAATAGGATTTTAAATTAAGTGGGCAAGAAAATCTCAGAGGAGGCGGATGGCATTTGCAGAGAACTGTGATAAGAAAACTGGATATATGTAACGGGAGCTCAATCCATGCAGAGGGGCAAGAAGGGCAAAGGCCAGGCCTGGGGCAGAGTGGTTGGTATCAGTGTATGGAGACCTGTAGGTCTGAAGATAAGTAAGGACAACTTGCTACCCTACACCAACAGTGTATGCTACTTTTTCTTTTTTTCATAGTGCTCATCATCTTCTAACAAACTATAATTTACTTGTCATATTTACTTTTGCTGGGGTTGTGGCTCAGTGGTAGAGTGGCACAGCCTGTAATCCCATTTTAGCCCCTTGCTAGAATGTTCTGGGGTCTCTGTGTTTCTCTCACTGATCCATCCCAAAACACTAATGCTGAACCTGCACACAGCACAGGTCAGGCAATAAATGCCCATGGAATCATAAGCAGACCAAGGTAAAGCCTTGGGATATGTTCTTGGGAAAATGGGATATTGGGGAGATTTTTGAGCAGGAAATGAGATGATCAAATTTGTGTTTTGATGGCTTTGGCTACTATGAGAAAATAAGACTGAGACTGAATGAGGGGATGGACGGATGGATGGATGGATGGATGGATAGAAGGAAGACTGAATAGAAACCATGGTCCATACACAGCTCTTTCTTTGAGGAGAAGGATTTTTCACACGCAATTCCAACCGGAAGCTGCTCGGATGATGTTAGAAAACTGAGCAGTACACACATTGCGTCCCACCCCTGCCCCATGGCTCCTGGGGCCCCTGCATAAGCACAGGGGAGAGAACAGCAGGCAGCCCAGTGAGGATACAGCTCCCCCAGGAAGAGGCAGGAGCCTTCCCAACACCAAAAACCCTCAACTCTTCTGAACTCACTCACATCAAGAAGCTGAGTGCTTTCTGTGGTTTACGCCTGGTGCAGATCATCAGGGAGTTGCCAAAAATGAGCCATAAAAGAACCAGAGCAGCCACAGGATTCTGGGCCTGGAGATGTCCCATGTCACATGCCCAGCTATGCCACATGTCACCCTATGAGGAACTGGAGCTTAATGACAAAGCCACGCTTCAGGTAACAGAGGTCGTGCTCCACTGTATAGGTCAGCTATTGTCAATTAGCCTTTTTGATGTCACTATAAAGTCTGGAATCTTTTCAGGTGCTGATAAAGTTAAAAGTCCCTTAGGAGAGACAGGTGCAGTGGTGCACCCCTATAATCCCAGCAGCTTGGGAGGCTGAGGCAGGAGGATCACAAGTTGAAAACCACCCTCAGCAATTTAGCGAGGCCCTAAGCAAGTTAGCACGACTCTGTCTCAAAATAAAAACAAATAGGGGGGCTGGGGATGTGGCTCAAGCGGTAGCGCGCACGCCTGGCATGCGTGCGGCCCGGGTTCGATCCTCAGCACCACATACAAAGAAAGACATTGTGTCTGCCGAAAACTAAAAAATGAATATTAAAAAATTCTCTCTCTCTTAAAAAAAATTTATAAAAAAAAAAAAAAAAAAAAAAAAAACAA
>NW_026011894.1:0-2813 GCF_001458135.2 Marmota marmota marmota | reverse complement strand
TGTCTCTTGGCCATTTATCTCATCCTAAGACCTTAGGTAAATTGCAAATAGTAATTCATAGTATTTTCCTAGTGTCTCATGTTTTCCTAAGTTTCTGTATACCTATGATCACAGGAGGTGGTATTATGTAGTAGTTAACAGCACGAACCAGTGTATGCTTGGATTCTAAAATTTCCTATAACATTTTATTGATTTGTAACTTTGGGCAAGTGTGTCAACTTTTCTAAAATGGTTTTCTTGACCACAATATGCAGACAGTACATACCTTCTAGGGCTGTTAGATTACTAGTGGATCTCTAATCCATAATACATATATGTCATTGACTTTTGATTCATAGAAAACATTAAAAAATATAAGCCTATAAAATGGGAACATTTTGTTGTTCTCCATTATGTAAGTAAAAAAAATGAGATGGAGATGGTTAAATTTAGAGATTAAATGATATTCCCAAGGACCCAATTACAACATGAAGATAGAAATTTGATTCCAAGTTCTCAGATTCTGAGTTCAGCTTCTTTCTCCTGCCATAGGTTCCCTGTGACCTAGAATAATACCTCATTGCCCTTTGGTTTGCTGGTCTTTGTAGCATCAGCCTTGGCTCCCAGATATGAAAAAGAAGTATGAAAGAAGGGAGAGATCTGTGTTCAAATGAAACACAGTTTTGAGGAAACTGAATTTAGCCATTCGTTGCTACTGAACAACTTTGAAGGGAAGCAATTTTTTTTTATTTCCTGTAAACCATTCCCAGGTACCATGAACAGTCAGTGAAAAAAAAATGTTGGTTCCAATACTTTCTTAAGCATCTTTTGAAAGGATATCAAAAGAGCTTCATTTGTAAAATCTTGTAAAGGTATGAAAACATTACCAACTACAAAGACAGATGGTTGAAGTAAAACAGGAACTGATCTTTTTTGACAAGAATTTCTAGTCTGATAACCCTGCCTGTTTTTCCCTTAAATCTACCTTCTGAGAATTTGGCATTAATCAAACCACATTTTAAATAGACTTACATTAAGGAAGGCACATTTGTCCTCATAGATAATGCTGAGTCTTTTTTATTCTTTGTCAAAGCATATTTTAATTGACTAGAAAATTAAGAAACGTGTTCCCTGCATATAATATAAAGGCATAGATTCACAAAAATAAAAGAGGTTTACACCAAAAAGATATAGGTTTATCTGGTTGCCAAGTTGTGTAATTTGGCTCTTTTTTGAGACTACATCCAGTTCATTGTAGCTTGGATAAACTTCAGCAACTATACATCAGTGTAGAGAAGGCAGCATGATTATATATACATATATATGCATATACATATATATTCTATACTTTGCATATTATATACATTTTTCACCCTTGACCTGAAACGTTGGATTATGTCTGTATATTGAAATATAACATGGAAGTAATTCATTTTGGTCAATAGTCCTCAACCTGTTAAGCCTCGTTGATCTCGGAGAGATGATGGGGGAAGGGAAATTATTTTTCATTTCAAGATTTTAGTGAACAGACTCCATATTCAGAGTGCGGCATTACAGGCATCATATTGTGTTGAAAGTGGGATATGACTGGAGTAAAAATTCTCTGTACTAGTCCTTAAGGATCAGAATTTCTAATTAGATTGAACATTAAATAATACATTAAAATAGTACCATCAATAATTTGCATATTTATGGTGCTTTACCATTTTCAATGTGTATTTATAGCCAGAGTTCTGAGGGATTCTCACACCAACACTATTAAGTAGGATTAGAGTTCAACACAACTCTGCTAAAATATGACTAAACAAGTAGACACTATCATTAGCTCCATCTACATACATAATTTTTTAAAGAAGTTTTTGAGAAGTTAGATGACTTCCTGAAAACCATACTCATAAGGAGTGCAACTAGATCCTGAACCCAATGCTTGAGTACTTTAGGCAAGAGGATTGTTATGTTTCCTGATCTGGTTGGCAGGGAAAGTCTAGAAGTTGGGAAAATTCATTTATCTCATGAGTCAACATGGCAAAATTAGATTCTGTTGCTTTTCGTAATTAATTGCTTTTCTCTGTTACTGTAGTATCTCACTTATTTATCTAATACATAGCACTCAGTATGGGGCAACATGCAGTGAATTTATTTTATTATTCATCTCTTTCCTTGAGACTTGGGTTTCTGGAAGACAAGGACCAAACAGATATCACTGTGCTCCAGCCAGGTTTTTATGCAGAACTTTCTGATTCTCTTTCTATCCAGCCCAAGCAAATTGTTCCTCAGTCTTCAATGGGCATTATAAAATCTGAGCTCTTAGGGTCAATAGGTCTTGTTTTGACCTGAGCATCAGCTCACATTCACAGTTATGGATTGGATTTTCAAAGTCAAGGACTTCTCTTCCTGAGTTTTCTTTCCTACTTTTGGCAGAAGGGAATCTTTATGTGCCTCCTTATTAGTTCTCTCAGAAGTAGTTGTCCCTGATCTTTTAGTCACTTCAAGAATGAACAATTTAGTACAATGCATGTTGCCTTTGGAGTTATTCAGTTGTCTCATCCACCTGGTGGGACTAGGATATAAGTTCCTCATGACAGGCACTTTTCATGTGCTGTTTTAGGACATGTGAATCTCATGGATGTTATGCAAGGATGTCAGCTCAGAAGTGGAAACATCTACAATGTCCTTTAACTATCCAAACTGTATCCTATTTCTGACAATGGGCACTTGGACTCACTTTTCCTAATATATTCATCTCTTTGAACCTCATTAGATTCCTCTTTTCTTCTGGTCTCATTTCTGTATCCAGTAACTGAAGTCATTTTCCCATAGTCCACTTATATCTA